>NW_026570703.1:0-17066 GCF_019649055.1 Paramacrobiotus metropolitanus
CAGCAAATGATTTTTTATAAATAGCAGCTATAATTTTTTAAATAGCAGCATTTTTAAAATATGAATTTTTAAATCCAGCAAGCCAGCAGGGTTTCTTCCGATGGCTGGCAGCTTGCTGATAAGGAAGTCAACGTAACGGTTCATTGTAACGTTCGCATTACAATTCTGTCGCCAGTTTTAGCAGGATTGTTTGGAAAACAAAACCGAGGTTTGTACCTGTCGCGGCAATGGCTTTGGGAACTTTCCCATGGAACAGCGTGGACGTGTTGGGTGACGACGACCGCTTTAGATATGGACGCGTGGTGGATGTGGCGGACCAGGGCCTTTTCATCGACTTCCTCTTCTCCGATCGCCGACGTGAACTGACACCTTTTAAACGGGTATTCTTGCTTGATGATGTCCGATACTTGGCCCGAAACGACATGGTCCATTGCCAGCGTTCGTCCGAATTACCCGCAGAAGTCTTGATGCATGATATGGCTTCGGGCGCGTGGACGTGGTTCCCCGCGGAGCTGGACATTCGGTCCAGCGAGATCGCGCACACAAATTACACCGTGGCTATCATTCGTTGCGGGAAACCGGAGAAATCTGCGGATGTTGTTCCCCTGACGCGTGTCCGCTTCCGAGAGATTTTCCCGCGGCATTAGCTACTAAACTTACGGCAATGCTGAAACACCATAAAATCGAAATGAAACACCCGGCATGGTATCCCGCACAAGCTGTGGACGTTGTGGACGGCTGTGTGGTGTACATTCATTTCCGAGACAACGCTGAAGCGGAATTGGACGAGATTTATTTGAAAAATGAACTGGTAATCATTCTTCACGCATTTTTATCATTACCACGTTTAACCATGCAGTTTTGCAGGAAAATCTGAACAGGTTCCACAGCGCGTTGATAGGTTTCGTTGTACGGATGCCGGAACCATCAATCCAGATTCCAGCAGTAGATGAACTTACTGTGCTGCCGACGGAATTGTGGGCTGAAGTCTTCTCGAATCTGGATAGTTTGACGCAAACCCAACTGCGCCCGGTGTGTGCAAAATAGAGCACCGTTCTGGAATCGGCTTACTTGAAATTAACCATCATCCTCGACAGCGCCGCATTTACCGCGACAGACCAGTGCAAGGATCTTGGTCCCATGTATTTTATGGTCTCTGCGCTCTTCCAGTATCTTAATTCGTCGACGCAGTACATTGTCGTGGCCGACCGCAGAAAGTGGATGGGTGAGAGTGGCGTTGTGAAAGTGTTGGATATTATGGAGTGGATTGCGCAGCGCAATGTCCGTATCAGACTGAAAGGCATCTTGTTGTTCGGGTTGAAATGCTCTCTGCTGCAACACTGGAATATAGACCTTTATAGGGTCCCGTATGCATTCCATCAGCCTTCTTGCAACGTCTGACAAAACCCATCCTAGCATTTCGGTGTCGTTCTTGCGACAATGTCGCTTTGAGCCGATGCACTGTCACTTTGGACTGCAAGATATTCACTAGCCCGTATTTTAAGGGAAATCGGCTGAAGCAGGCCGTCGGTATTTACGTGCACCGACATCGCCTTGCTGGCGATTTCGACGGCGCGCTGTGGAGTGCCATGGAAGCGCAGTTGTTAGTGCCAAATGAAGCGGAAATTCGTGACAAGTCGACATGGTTAGCTGCATTGCAAGCGCCACCCGAGTTCACCAGCCTGGCGAGAGAGTATGTGGCCACGATCTGCAAGGTAAAACGGCAGCGGCACTGAGGCGGACACGTTTGTGAGTTGTGGCATGGCTTTTTTGTTGCAGGCGTTGTGTGCTACGCAGACGGCGGATCCGCGTCCATCGCTGCATTACCGCGGGAAGCAATGGTGCGTTGACGGCCCTCAGGATTTGCAGGTGGAGAAACTGTCGCGTGTGGCGCTGCATTTTTTCATCCAACTGATATGAGCCCTCCTCACTCACTTCCCAGCCTCAATGCCATCTGAAGAGTTCCCTGTTCATGTCGTAATTATTAGGATTGTATAATTTATTGGCTCCTTTCTACTAATGTTCAGTACAGTGATCATCTGAATGGGCTTACGTTCTGCCATCCCATTTATCGTCGCATGTGGCGTTAACGGACAACTGGTCACTACGGATGAATGCCGGCGTAGTGTTTATTGGTTGGTTTAAGTTTTTTTAATAACAAGGCGTTCCCCTTCTCGACCACGGAGATTTCCTTTTTTAAAGACTTTACTTACTGTCTTTACATTCGGAACCCGGAATGCCAAATCATCCAGCAACAGAACAGCAGATCATCCAGGACAGTAAGTCACCACAGTACAGCGCAAAAAGAGCAATCCTACTATGCTGCTCGAGTAGCATTTTGCCCCATTATTATTATTATTATTACATCAGGAGCAGACAACCCGCTAAACGGGACTTCAACGTCTGGTCGGTGAAAAGCTAAACAAAAAAGCAATTGCTAATACAGATCAACAGTTCGGAGAGCAAATTTGAAAAATCCCACACCATCAACACTGAGTATCTGCATGTTATGTTTCTGTATGCGCTCAAAAATGTTCTTTAGTCGCATAGTCAGCGTGCCTTCTCCAATTTTCTTCTTCGCACGGGCAGCAATTCTCGTCGGGTTCCGCAGGTTGTAACGCGCTCCCAAATCTGTTAAGTCGATCATTTCCACCATATACTTTGGAGGACGGTATGCTTCGTGGTTGTAGATCTTATACAACCAAACCGCTTCCGACTGCTTCCAACGGTCCTGCACCGGCAGGATGCGCAGTTTCTGATACAGCTCGGGTGTAACCGCTCCTTGTAATCAGAAATCGCCCGCAGTGCTTTCCCGCATTCCAGAAGTTCCCTCTCTTAATAGCTTGGTGTACTGTTCCTGGATGATCTGCTGTTCTGTGCTGGATGATTTGGCATTCCGGGTACTGAATGTAAAGACAGTAAGTAAAGTCAGCAAAATCTACTCACAAGGTCGCCATGGATAGACCGGAGAGACAACAGGCTCCAGTACTGTACATCGATAGTCCATAGCGACTCACAGGCGCTGTACAGCTTAACAAACGAAACAAAGAAGGATTATTCTACTGTAATATCGAACACCCAATTCTCCATCGTACTTAGTAAAAATTTTTTTTAATGTAATTGAAATCCATTTCAGTGATTTAAAATTGAACTCAAAAGAGTAAAGAACTGCAGTGTTACTAGGATGAAACCATTGCAGACTGCAGCGCAACTCTGCATAGCACAATGTTACTAGTAAATCTCTACGAAGGCTCTGTGTAATGGGCAGCCACCACGGGAGGCGTTTAACCCATCGTACGGCGTTTATCAAGTGGTACGGCTAATTCGGCTAATTAATGGCAGTCGATTGCCTCAACCGTGTGTGCCAGCCGCCGTGTATGCCATCCTGGGCGGGTGGCAAACCAGCCCTTAATGTTACGAAATTGGTCGCATCCACGGATTTTAAACCGATTTTATTTTTCTCCATAGACTGGTATGCTAACTTCAAATGCCTGCCATTCTTGAATTTGAGAATGAAACTGTACACGCTTATTTTCCATTGTCGACTGTGGAGCACTTGATATTACGGGACTTATGGGCTATCAGGTTTTGATCGAAAATTATGGTTGACCCGTATTGCGAAAGCTTATCTGGTTTTATTCAGCTCATCCTACACGCGCTGCTTTTCAAAACCTGCTACCTAAGCGTAAAGGGTTCTTCAAAATAGCGCACATCTTCTGAGGAGAAAGACAGTTGTGCTGATAACAGTTCTTAAAGCCACCAGTTTGAGCACGATCGAATTATAGAAGCCTTGTGATATTTCCAGATGTCGACGATGGCACCAGGAATCTTCCCGTGGAACAGTGTAGATGTCTTAGGCGAAGACAGTCTCTTTCGTTACGGGCGCGTGGTGGATGTGGCGGGACGAGGGCATATACGTCGACTTGCTCTGTCCTGATCGCCGACCTGAATTCACGCCTTTCCAACGGATTTTCCACAGCGATGACAACCGATATCTTGACCAAAACGATATGGCCCAGATGAGTCGCGTACCTGAACTGCCCGCAGAAGTTCTAATGAGCGGGAGTGCCTCCGGTGCATGGACCTGGTTCCCCGCAGAGTTACTCATTCGGACCAACGACATCGGGCACTCTAGTTACAGTGTGGTCTTGATCCGCCGCGGGAAACCGGAGGAGTATGCGGGTGTCATTCCCATGACGCGTACTCGATGGAAGACGCCATCCACTGATCGGCGGACTCAGATGGGGTGCAAATATCGCAGACACACTGTGGATTTGCCGATACACGTGGAGAAAGGGACATTCGCCACGCAGAGTATTCCGCTGTCAATCGGTTATCCCCGGGAACTGGTTACAGCAGCGCTGAAGCAACAGAAGCGACAGTTAATTTCCCGTTCCGGATACTCTGACCACGCTGTGAGCGTGGAGATTGTGGACGGCAGTGTAGTGTACATTCTGCGTCGATCTGATCCTGGTGCGAAATGCGACGAAACTCAGTTGACACGGGAACTGGTAAGAAACGACACGTTAGTGTGTGTTACTGTTTGCATGTACCGTTCGCTACTGTACATACAGTGTATTTGCCAGTACTTCGATGTACCACCTCAAAGATCGATTACCTTCGAGTATACGGTTCCAAATTCGATCACCGGTCCTGGTTCAGAGTTTTTGGGCTCTGCCTTTTGACACAGCTGTGTGGTAACATCACAACAACAGTGCTGAATGTGGAAACCATTCGTTATGCAAATTTTGTACCTTTAAGAAATGTGTGTAAAGAAGAAATTTTCGTCGATAATCGGAGTTGTAAGTTGAGGCACATAGTACCGACGATGAATCGTGTGATGTTTTAGGAAATTCTCAACCGGCTCTACACCGGATTGATTAGTTCCATGTCACGAGTGCAACAACAAGTAGTTCAGCTCTCAACAGCGAGTGGAGTCGCTGTTTTGCCGTTGGAATTGTGGACGGAAGTTTTCACGTATTTGGACACTGTGACCCAATCCAAACTGCGTCTTGTATGTCCATTATGGAACGACCTTTTGGATTCAGCGTATTTGAGAGCGAACCTCGTTCTCGATAGCTCGGCATTCACCAGTGCAGATCCTATTTATACGCCAATGTATTATTTAATCGCAGCTCTCTTCCAGTGTTTCACATCCGCGCAGTATATCGCTGTGGTTGATCGACAGCGGCGGATACGTGAAACGGGTGTCTGGGAACTGTTCGACATTCTTAACTTCATTGCACAGCGCCACAATGGCACCAGATTGAAAGCGGTTTTCTTGGTTGCGCTGCATTTGCATCTGCTGCGATGTGGGCTTACCGACCGTCAGAAGCTTTACCAGCATCTTCCAGGTGTCAGGAATGACTTTCTGGATTTGGATCTTCCATGTGACACCGCACATATTATAAGATGCACTATCGTTTTGGAATGCCGGAAGTCCGCTCAATATTCTAAGCGGAAGAATGTTTCGCTCTCTGCCAAGATTTCGGTGCATCAGCAACGCTTTACCGGCGATTTCGCCAGCGCGCTGTGGAGTGCCTTGGAAGCGGGATTTTCAGCGCCAGGTCACACCGAACTGCGTCGCCTGGCCACGTGGTTGTCATTGCACTCGCACGGCAAGCAAACACCGCGTGCGCAAGAATGTGTGGCCTTGGTTTGCGAGGTAAGACTGTCCCGGATGACGCCTGTGAAAAAGCGTAACTGTAAAGTAACTCTCATAAAGTACTGTACAAAACGTGTGTTTTACGTCGTAGACTCGCAGCGTTACTCATCATAACTTGATGTACTGAGACATGAACAGCGTAAATCACATATCCTCGGTAATCGTCAATTTAAATCTGACGACTGGGAGTTTAGGCTACAGCCGCTGACCGAAAACTAAATGCGATAATGCAAAAGCCTTACTGGAACATGGTATTCTTACAGACGTTATGCGTGACGCAGACAGCGGATCCGCGTCATTCTCTGCATTACCGCGGGAAGGAGTGGTGCGTGGACGGTTTGAAGGGATTGAAGCTGAAGAAGCTATCGCGTGTGGCGCAGGATTTCCTCATCCAGCTGATGGGTGCCCTTTCTTGAGCATAATCCTTAGCTGTTCCCGGTCTCCATTGCGTTGAGTTACGTAGCAGTGCGGTTTGAATCGCGATGAATATTGTGCTTATTGGCTGACACAGTTTATCCTTTTGTTGCGCTTCTTGGCACAATTTCGGTTGCTGATTTGTGAAATTGTAAGTTTTGGATCAGGCTACGTAGCTTACGGCGGAAGTTGATGTGCAGGCGTTTAAGTTACAATGTTCGCAATAACGTTCCGTCAGTAAATAAACTATCACAGGTGATTGCGAAATCGATGCGGATCCAGTTTTATCGATGCGGATGATTGCTTATCATGCGATTGGGTTTCTTATGTCGGACACGGTGACGTTCTGAACACACTCAATACAGGTTCCTTCCATCAAGCCTAAGCTCTTATCTTCTGTCAAAGTTACGTAATTTTTAAATTGGGATATAAAGTGCTCTATAATCCAATCTGTGAAAAACAGAAATTATCATTTTAGCTCAGTGAGATCTACTGGTTGTCAGTTATGAAATTAATATAACCCGTCAGCGAGGTTAAGCAGAATTTAGGGCAGTAATGAAGTACAGGTACTAACATAAAAATCATTAAAGCACCTGACGCGTGCTAAACCTATGAAAGACATACTTGTGGTAGTGAATCAGTTTGCAAACAAAAACGATTAACAATAAGAAAGCTGACCATGAAAAGCAAAATAAATAGATATCTTTTGACTTTCGGCCAAGCATCAGCGCGAGTACAAAAGTTTAATGCTTAACAGACAAAAACACGACGATGATTCCTTGTTGCGGTGCAAGATGAATTTTCACATAAAGCTAAGCGTCATTTTAAGAGGAAACAAATGAGAACACTCTACTTGTTGAAAATAATAAAATTTGCATGAAAGGTAGTAACAAATCAGAGAAGGGTAGAAGTCATGATAAAAGCCATGGAACTAGACAAAAAAACGTGTGGCAGTAAAATGAGTAAAATATTCAAATTGCTGGGAGAGGGCAAGTGTCCAGTAGCAACTACAAGGAGTCGAAATGTTCTGGACCGAAACAACATCTAAAATCCGTTTCCCTCGTCGACGTTTGCAGTTCGACGAGCAAACGCCGAGTAATGCGCGACAGCTTCTCCCACTGCAGATCTTGAAGACCCTCGGCATCCAAGTTCCACTCTTTTCCGCGGTAATGCGACGACGGACGCGGATCGCCCGACTGCGCCGCAGTGAGTATCTGCAAAGGCAATGGAAGATCTCAGGCCATAGCTATCCAAAGTCGTGAAACACATTTTACCTTGCAGACTGCCGTCTTCAATGCGGCGCCCTCGATCGCTGAGTGTTTCAACCGCTGCTGGTCACTCGATAGTTCCGGCAGTGAAGCCTCCAACGCATCCCGGAATGCGCAATCGAAACCATCGCCGAGCGGCAATTGCGCAGTGCCGATGTTGATCGTGACAAACGTTTGAAACTGATCTTCTTCCTATGGGTCAGCAAGTTCCCCAAAATAACTTCGCAGTTCGTCATGTGGATGGTATTGCACGGTAGATTGCGGCATGCGACAATGAACTCCAGATCACTGTCAGCGGACCTCGTGTCCAGCGCTGGCCCAGGAAGAAACCAATTCACGCCCATCTGGCCAACGTTAGTGTCGACCAAACAGCGGCTGATCAGGTTGCCAAGGACGACGCCGCGCAGATGCAAAGTTCGCAGCCGGATTCCGGTTTGTTGGGCAGCCACGTAGCGGATCAGGTCGAATACTTCCTTTGCGTAGTGCATGCTCCACCACTCATTCTCCCCGAGGTGCGTTATGACGATGCGTTGCGTGTCGGGGCGTAAACACTTGTTCACACTCGCCAAGCAGAGGAAATTGTCCGATTCCCACGTGAACTTGTGGCTGTACTGTTCGTTGCCGATTACTATTGTGGAACACAGTGCTGGCCCATCCAGGATCTGTTTCCACATAGCGCACACGGCGCGCAGCTGCGTCTGTTTCACGGTGTCCAGGTTTGAAAAGACCTCTTGCCACAATTCCGTCGGTAGCTCCAGCTGCGCAAAACCGTCTTCTATGGGCGGAACCGCTTCGTCAGGGAAATCTTTGGCAACGCTGCGCACTTTCTCTATGAACTCGTCAATGACCCACTAAAAACCGTAGAATGCAGAGTACGATGGAGGCGGTAGGTGAACTAAAGATTCAGATCTTTCAATATACGTTTACACGGTGCTGCAGAAAAGTCCTTACAAGTTTACAACTACAAGCAAAATATTTTGCCGTCGAGAAACCTACTTCTTCCTTACCGGGTAAGTGTCTTCATCGCCGATCTGGCAAATGTATTGTAAATGGCCGTCCAGGATGTCCACTACGAAAACGGGTGTGGAGTGAGACAGGCGGCCATTCAAACGCTTGATGAGCGCCTGGGCTACTCCGGTGGAGAGCGAAGGAAATTCTTCACCCAGTTCCACACTGCGCTTAACAAAGCTGCCTCGAGGGATTTCGTCGTCGGGTACGACGGCGCCCTCGACATCCTGAACTAGGCGAATACGCTGTAAGGGGATAATGTCGGTGCACTGTGCACCCGAGTCCTGCCAATGGACAATGGCCGCTTGGCACATTGGTCTCCGTTTTCCTGCCCAGTGGATTTCACCCGGCACCCAAATCCACGGACGCACCGGCGTCTCCGGCATCAGAAGCTCCCCCGGTATGATTTTCCGTTCAGCGACATAGAACTTGCCCAGTTGTTGTAAGATCGTAGGACGTGAGAAAAAGACGTTGCCAAACGTGATAAATTCACGTCGCCGATTCGGACAGAATAGATCGACGAAAAGGCCATCGTCTGCTATGTCCACTACGCGTCCGAAGCGCATCTGTTGGTCGCTGCCCAGAACGTTCACGGTGGTATCCAGCTTGGTGTAAGACGGCATGTTTCAGGAGAAAAGGCAGGAAGTGCGAAGCGTAGTTCAGCTGGGGTGGACACAACGGACTACAGCACACCAAAAAACGTTCGTACCGACCCTGTGAAAAACAAATACTGTAAGGAGTTTTAAAGGACTATGAATTCCACTACTTCGTATGGAAAGGTTATAACCAGCGTATATGCAAAACAATCTCGCTGCTCTGACTGCGCAAAAACGAATCTGATTCGAAAAATCGAATTCAGCTTCTTATATGTGTATCCTGAAATCTCGCTTCATCGCGGATCTGTAGTAACAGCTTTCGGAACGGTTATCGCGTCAGTTACTGTTTTCTCTTGCCACTCATACAGCCGTTTAACCGGATATAGCCAGAAAACCGGTTTCTTGTAAAGTAAGTTTGATGACTGCTCATTGTTGTTTCAAATTGCATAATGTATTCCGTTTCAATTTTCTGTAAATTTCTCTATACTGATTTAATCTACTGTACCTCCGAAGGACCTAATTAGTGTGCCTGATTGCTGCGGAGATTTCAACCTAAAACGTTTTGGCAGATTTATCCAGAACTGCTGATCAATGAGCAGGATCGGTAACTGTTGTCTGTTGATGAGCCGATCCGTTAAAACTGACCACTGTGTGCATTACTGTCGATTGGCCACTGCACCGAAAGTAAAGTACTTGTACTGACACCCTGCACTTGGAGAAATTTTGTACAGTATGAGCAGCACGGTACTGTAGACAGGTGGATTTAAAGCCGATTGCGTTCAGGCTGTTCAGCCAATAGCCAGCAGTCTGCATGCAGTTGCAAGCCGTGTATGTGAGCAGTGAACGCAGTCGTACAACGTACGCGTGGCTGCACAGCTAAAACTTTCTCCGAGTGCAGGGTGTCAGTACAGTACAGTAGCGGTTCCCAGAATCACGCTTTTACCCATTAACGGGATAGGTTTTTTAGGTCTGCAGACTCTTTACGCACTTGGACGCTCTAACACAAATAACGTTTTGAGATTACCGTGGAACGAAAAGGATAAATTGTCTTCTTGGAAAGTTGAAAAGTATTGCTCAGCAACTACCAAAGCACTGTAGCTCAAGTTGCATGATGTTAACTGAACAATCAGTTTCGGAAGTTTTCAATTGAGAAAATATAACAATTTTTTTCTTTGCAGCAGAATAACGAACTGGTCAGTCTGTTCGGAAAGTAACTTCGTTAATTATTAATTTATTATCATGCGATTGTGTTACCTGATGCCGGACACGGTGACGTTTTCAAACACAACTGACTTCCATGAAGTCTCACTTCTAACGTCTGCCTAATAATTTTTTTTATACAAGTGTAATTTTTTAATTCGGGACATACAGTGTACACTCAGTGTACAGTCCATTTTGTTAAAAAATAATTATCGTTTTTTTAGTTCATTGAACGCTATTGGTTGTCAGTTATAAAATACATCAGCGCATTTCATAACTGTATAACGCATCGAGGTTAAGCAGAATTTAAACAGATACAGTGAAATTAGTACTGAGTAAATCAATCAAATCCTCCGAGAGAAGCGCAAAGCGCTGACTAAGGCCGGACACACTGAGGTGTCAACTAGCAACTACAAGGAGTCGAAATGTTCAGGCCCGAAACAAATTCCAATACCGGTCCCCGGCATCGATTTTCGCAGTTTGAGGAGCAAATGCCGAGTAATGCGCGACAGCTTCTCCCAATGCAGATCTTGCAGGGCGTCGGCATCCAAGTTCCATTCTTTCCCGCGGTAATGCGACGACGGACGCGGGTCACCCGACTGCGCCGCGCTAAGTATCTGCAAATGCAATGACAGCTCTGGCCAAACTTACGGCAGTCGGTAACCTTGATGATAACGCGCACAGTACAGTCATATGTCCAGCCAGTCCGAGCCATTGCTTCCCAAAGTCGTGAAACACTTTTTACCTTGCAGACAGCCGCCTTCAGGGGGGCGCCTTCAATAGCAGAGTGTTTCAACCGCTGCTGGTCACTCGGTAGTTCCGGAAGTGCCGCCTCCAACGCATCCCAAAATGCGCAGTCGCAGCCGGATTCCGGTTTGGTGGGCAGCCACGTAGCGGATCAGGTCGAATACTTCCTTCGCGAAGTGCATACTCCACCAACCATTCTCCCCGAGGTGTGTTATGACGATGCGTTGCGTGGAGAGGCGTAAGCATTTGTACACAGTCACCAAGCATAGAAAATTATCCGATTCCCATGTGAAGTTGCTGCTGTTGCTTTCGTTGCAGATCACTATTGTGGAACGCAGCGCGGGCGCATCCAGGATCCGGTTCCACGTGACGCACACGACGCGCAGCTTCGTCTGCGCCACGGTGTCCAGTTTGGAAAAGACCTCTTGCCACAATTCCGTCGGTAGCTCCAGCTGCGCAAAACTGTCATCGAAGGACGGAGCCGCTTCGTCAGGGAAATCTTTGGCAATGCTGCGCACTTTCACAATCAATTCGTCAATGACCCACTGAAAACCGTAGAATGCAAGAGTATGCTATAGGATAGGTAGATAACTTAAGACGAAATTCTCTCAGTATGAGTCTCCACTGTGCTGTAGAAAAGTTCATACAACTATAAGCAAACTATTTGCCATCGAAAAACCGACTTCTTTCTTACCCGGTAAGTGTCTTCATCGCCGATCTGGCAGATGTATTGTAAATGGCCGTCCATGATGTCCACTACAAAAAAGGGTGTGGAGGAGACAGGCGGCTGTTTACTCGTTTGATGAGCGCTTGTGTTTTCCGGTGACTAATGAGCGAAATTCGTCGCCCAGGTCCACACTGCGCTTGATAAAGCTGCCTGGAGAGATTTTGTCGTCGGGTAGGACGTTGCCATCGACATCTTGAACTAGGCGAATGCGCTGTATGGGAATTATGTCGGTGTGCTGCACACACATGTCCAGCCAGTGAACAATGGCCGCTACACACATAGGGTTGCGTTTTGCTGCCCAGTGGATTTCCGCCGGCACCCAAATCCATGGACCCAGGGGTGTCTCTGGCATTAGAACCTCCGCAGGGATAATTGTCCGTTCAGCGATACAGAACTGGCCCAGATCGTACAAGGTCGTGGCACGGGAGAAGAAGACGCGGCCGAATGGCACAAATTCACGTCGACGATTCGGACAGAACAGGTCGACGAAGAGGCCATCTTCTGCTGTGTCCACTACGCGTCCGAAGCGCATCTGTTGATCGCTACCCAGAACGTTCACGGTGGTAACTAGCTTGGTGTAGAAAGCCATGGTTCGCGAGAAAAGACAGAAGGTGCGAAGCGTTGTTCAGGTGGAGATGGACACAACTGACTACAGTGCGAGTAGACCAAAAAGCGTTCTTACAGACCTGCAATAAACAAATACCGTAAGGAGCTAAAGGACTATGAATACCACTATGGACGAGGCTATGACCAGCGTTTATGTAAGTAATATAGCGCCCTGCTGTGACTGCAAAAACGAATCTGATTCGAAAAAAAATGTGAATTCAGCACATTATAGATGCATCCTGAAATCTCGAATCTGCAACACAGCTTTCGCAACGTAGTTATCGCGTCAGTTACCTTCTCTCTTTTCTCTCGTCACTCATACAGCCGTTTAAGCGGAAATACCCAGAAAACCGGTTTCTTGTAAAAGTAATTTTGGTCGATACTCATTGTTGTTTCAAGTTGCATAATGTGTTCCCTTTCAGTTTTCTTTAAAGTTCTCTATACTGCGTGCATTTACCTTCTTCTGAATACATAACCTGACTAGTGTGTCTGATTGCTGCGGAGATCTCAAGCAAAACGGTTTTGGCAGATTTCCGGAGCAAGTCCCGTTGAGGTCGCTATGGTACCGCACGTACAATCTGTACGTAACATTGCAATCTCTTCGGTTCTACTGTGCGCACTCAGCGCTGTTGTAAACACCTTTCCTGTTTCCTGTGAATGAGTTTCGTCGCTGCTTCGTAGGGACCCCGGTTCCTCAAGATCAGTTATAAGTTTTTACCGGCTTTTTTGATGGTGTCTAAAATTAGAGCCTTTCCACATTAGACCTTCGTCAGCACCTGAGGCATCAATTTTCTAAATTTAATAAAGCAGTATTGAAGCTTTCAGCGAGCGCCAGTCCACAAGAAAAGTCAAGACGAAACCGTTCCTTGAAAATGATTGAGTGGAACTTCAGAAAGTACGCGTACTTAGTATATCGCACTCCAGCAGCTGGTTAATAACTGCCCCAAACTTTTGTTGCAGATTACCTACGTGTAGCTATCATATAATCGACGAAGTAATAGAACTCCATCTGCAGTTAATAGGGTACGTATCTGTACTTGTACTATTATTCAGTGATTAGAAATTGCTGAACCGATCCGTTACAGTTTACACACATAAATGGCGACTGTTTCACGCGCTTTCACGCTGGATTTGTACGCTGATGGGCTAGCGAAAATTTTTCGCAGCTTGTGCCTTGCCGTATTCTCCCGTCTTTCTCTCCTTTTCTTTTGTACTTAATTGACTTAACCTGTTCTGCCCTTCCAACCGCTGCTCCGCCTCCCACGGATGTCGCCGCGATATGCCACAAAGCCACTGGCTTGTGGCATCCACATCATTCCTCCTCTTTCCCACGCAGCAAAACCGCCGCCGCCGTCAAAACGCTTAGCGGAGTACTGTACTACCCGCCCAAGCCGGTTGGCGTTCACGTTCGCCAATGTTCACCAGTCTGGACTAGGTATGTGAATATACAGTAATTCTGCTGACAATTTCGATTTTAAAATTACCTATCCGTATTGGATAGTTTCTGTTTCTTTCTTGAAATTCAGAATCCACAACGAAGTGCTATCTCATTAATCTCACCATTCGTGTTTCTTTCCCATCGTTAATTTGTTGTTTGTTTTTGGACAGATCGCTCGCGCTGCGCGCAGTCTTCACTTCGCGATCAAACATTTACAGTAAGTGAACAGCCAGCTGGCGTGAAATCTGTAGCCAATAGTGGTACGAGACGATGTATAGCTTATTTTTCTCTTTTGACTGTGAAGCACTTATTTCTGGCTCACAAGACAGAACCTCAATCTGAACTCAGCTAAATTTGATTCCGCTCGCAAACCCATACTATACATTTCAAACACCGCTAAGGGTTCTCATCCTCACATAGCGCACATGATCTGAGGAGTTCAGCTGTACGATTGGTTGTACAGCGCACTAGCCAGCCACTTTAAATTTTGTTCTTACCTTTAGCAGGATTGAATTGTGCGAGCCTTATGATCTTTTTGATTGTCGACAATGACCCCAGGAATCTTCCCGTGCAACAGCGTGGATGTATTGGGCGACGACGGTCTCTTACGTTACGGACGCGTGGTGGATGTGGCGGACCGGGGTCTTTACATCGACTTCCTCTGCCCTAATCGCCGACGTGAATTCACGCTGTTTGGACGAATGTTCCACAATGATGACAGCCGATATCTGGACCGAAACGATATGGCCCGGAGATATCCTGTACCTCAACTACCCGCAGAAGTTCTGGCGCGCGAGAGCGCCTCGGGGGCGTGGACGTGGTTCCCGCGGAGTTACGCATTCGGACCAGCGACATCGGGCACTCTAGTTACAGCGTGGCCGTGGTCCATCGCGGGAAACCAGACGAGTATGCGGATGTCATTCCCATGACGCGTATTCGCTGGAAGACGTCACCCACTGATCGGCGCACTCAGGTTGGGTACAAATATCGCAGACAGAGCGTGGATTTTCCCAAACAGGTGGAGAAAGGGACCTTCGTCACGCGCTGCATTCCGTTATCAGACTGGTATCCCCGGGAACTGGTTACCGCAGCGCTGCAACAGCAGAATCGAGAAGTGATTCCCCGTTTTGGACACTCGGCTCCCGCTGTCGGTGTGGAGATTGTAGCTGGATGTGTGGTGTACGTTGTGCGTCGATCTGATCCTGGTACGGAACCCGACAAAGCTCAGTTGACAAGAGAACTGGTAAGAACGTTAACATTATTCTGTGTTGCTGTACATGTATTCAAAGTGATCTGTCTTTGAGACACTTCGAAGTACCGACTTTGAAGAATGAGATTTTCAGGAATATATCAACAGACTCTCCACGACGTTGACTAATTCCGTTTCGCGAATGCGAGAACCAAAAGAACAGCCAAAAGGAATGGCAAAAGTTGCTGTGCTGCCGACGGAATTGTGGACGGAGGTGTTCTCTTATCTGGACACTGTGACGCAGACCAAACTGCGCCCTGTGTGCCCAACATGGAACATCCTTCTGGATTCACCTTACTTGCGGGCGCGTATTATCCTTGATAGCTCGGCGTTTACCAAAGTGGATCCTAATTATGAGCCAGTTTATTTCATGATCGCCGCTCTCTTCAAATGTTTCAAATACGCCCACTACATTGCTGTAGTTGACCCACGGTCGTGGATAAGTGAAGCGGGTGTCTGGGAAATGTTCGACGTTATTAACTTTATTGCACAGCGCCAGAATGGCAGTAAACTGAAAGCCGTCTTCTTGCGTGGACTGTGTTTCTGTCTGCTGGATAGCTTTTATCATGACCATCCCACGCTCCATCGATATTTATCGGGTGCCAGCTGTACTCTAGAGAATCCGGGTATGATATACCGCGGTCTTCCATGTGACAACGTCCATATTAAACGGTGCAGGATCGTTTTGAGTTGCTTGGATTATGGTTCTGATATTATCCTGTCTGTCAAGATTCGCGTGCGTCATCAACGTCTGACCGGAGATTTCGCCGGCGGGCTATGGAGCGCCCTGGAAGCGGGATTGCCAGCGCCAGGCCACACGGAACTGCGTCGTCTGGGCACGTGGTTATCGTTGCACACACACGGCAAGCAAACGTCGCATGCACGTAAATGTGTGGCCTTCGTCTGTAAGGTAAGGCTGCATCGGACGAGACTTGTGCAAGTGCACACATTCGGCACAATTTCCCTAAGATAGGAGTTATATTTTCGAGTTACTGAGTTATTAGGAGTTTAGGACGCACTCTGAAGCGCCTATAGGTTTTACCAATACATTAATAGCTTACCTGGCATGCTCGCTATAACTCCACTTTCCATCAGTGCTCCGGTCTTGTACGGGACGCTGGAAGCAGTAACAAAAAGCTTTCCGCTGTGATGGTTTTCTTGCTGTAGACGTTGTGTGCGACACAGACGGCGGATCCGCGTCCAACGCTGCATTACCGCGGGAAGGAGTGGTGTGTGGACGGTTTGAAGGGTTTGAAGCTGAAGAAACTGTCGCGTGTGGCGCAGGATTTCCTCATCCAGCTGATGGATGCCCTGTCGCCTTAATTCCTCCTGGTCCTGTGTGCACCGAATCACGTGGCAATACAGTTTATAGTCGCCATGAAAGGGAATTTTAATGGTTACTTACCTTAATACAGTACCTTTTGTTACTTTTTCGTGTCGTTGCCGATGTTGATTGAGCAGTTAGAATTGTCGGGTACATCTGTCCATGCGTAGTTGTGCGGCGGAACTAGTTCTAACCCCCTTTTTTATAGATTCTATCTGTTGCTAATTTTCTTAGGATTTTCTCACGCTGTGTATAAGTTAGTTAGTGTCAGCAGAAGATATAAGCGTTTGTGTCGGACTGTAAATGTGGAGATTGTATGTGTGGCTTCTTTCTCGCTCTGTACTATGAAACTGAAGCTATAGTTAAGTAATACTTAGATAAATTAAAGTCTGACAGGTTGATTGTGGAATCAGAGGCGCTATACTTCGTATCGTGTAAGTTCTTACAGTTATTAAACATAATAATTTTAAATAATGCTAACAAAAAATAATTTATAATAATGTTATTTCCATTCAGAGGAATTTTCATCATGCATTTATTTGATTGATTTATTTATCGATAAAACACTCGGATAAAAATCTACAAACACAGCACACCAAACAGAACGATAAAAAGCAATTACAAATGCATGAGACATGCGCGAAAAAAAAGAAAAAAATCAGTGCGGAACTCTCCACGTAAATGCCATGCGGGGGATGGTCAATAAATGGTCAAGAACACCGTCTGTCGCTAAATATGCTGGCAACCATTTCTGGATGTTTTTCTTCAAAGGAAATGCGCCGGTCGCAGGGAGCGCTTCCGTCTGCGCCGGTAGCCGTTAGGCC
>NW_026570704.1:0-17049 GCF_019649055.1 Paramacrobiotus metropolitanus
AAAGATTAGATTTTTCACCGTAATTGTCTGGATAGCAGAAAACGGGGTGTGTCTATAACTTAATGGTTTTCTCTATAACTTCATTCCTAGAGTCCGATAACCTACAACAAATTCGCCAAAAAATCTTTGCCGCAGTCGATTTCTGTCAAAATGTCTCCCATCGGCAAGAAGGAAAGACCAGCAGCTCCTCAAACCAAATACCTTCGTTCCTGGATAGCAACAAGGACTTAACAACGCAGTTCACCGAATGGCTGCAACCGGATTCGCCGCACCTGGCCTACATTCCACCGGAAGTGGTTGTCGAGCTGCCGGCTGCCACAGCATGCCATCGGAATAAAGTCATTAGCTGGATTATGGGCTGCTGGCTGTTGCAGCTACTGAACCCTTTGAAATCGTTGGAAATAATACGACAACGGCGCAATGGTGATTTGCAACGATTTCAGTGCAAGAATCCCGATTTCTTGCTGCAGGAGTTACAGACATTCTATGCTGGCGCCGGCAATGAACCTGATCTGTACGTGGGACCGGAAATTGAGGTGATTCAGTACTTGCCGCTGGCCTTCAAGGAATTTCTCGGTCGCTGCTTGCAGGTCGATGTCGGAAAACGCGCTACGTTAGCAAACCTGGTACAGCTACATTTTCTCGATATGAGAAAGTCCATCGCAGAGCTTTTTGCCCTGGACACAGCGCACTATCAAAAACTTCTGCCAACCGAAGAGCGATTTTCAGTGAAGAATTTACGCGACCATCCGTTTTGGCGGCGTTATTCGCATATGATCACCGTTCATCTTGGCGATATACATTTCAGCAATGCCAACGCGACGACCTCTGCTCAGCCTCCCTGGAAAACCGTAGAATTATGGCAATTTTCTCTAGATGGCAGCACAAATGAGAAACTGAGGAATGACCGTGAGCTATTTGCAAAAGCGTACGGAAAACTATTGCTCGTTACCGCACTGAATGATAGCACGGAAGTGCATAGCAAAACCCGTGCCAGTTTCCATGGAATACGTGCTCTCCAGAAGAAATCCACGAATGTCCTGCATCATTTCGGATGTCAGTTTACCTCGCCCAAGGGTGTTGCATTACCGGAATTTCAGCTTTTCGTCGAGCATTGTCAAGGTGTGTTACCACGCGGCCACGCCTACGATAGTATTCATTCATTGCACTAGTTAAACGTAACATACACGAGTCAAATCGAGTGAATTATTTCACAGCCCCAGGAAGGCAGTAGGACAGAAAGCGCAACTACCCGTAGACTGCATTACTAACCGTCCGTATTTGTACCTCCGTTGCTTATACTAATAATATTAAAATGATCGATTTTGAAAATTGTAATTCTGTTATATAGTTGCGCCTGTGGTAGTGTTAAAAGCACTCCGCTAGTTAATATTTACTGTACAGGTTTTGCTCAAAACGGTTGACTTCGTTTGATGGGGCATGCAGTAATTAGTTCTTTTTGACATCTTGTTTCTGTTAAGGGTCTTTGCGGGAAATTTCGCTTTACTATCTCACTGGCCACTGTTGTGTTTTAGGCAAAAATTTCGACCAGGCGGCATCATTTTTCATACCGGTTGATATCCTTGAAAAATGGGTCACTTCAGTTTTGCGTGGATTAGAATACATTCACGGTCACGGGATCATCCACCGTAACCTCAACAGCCGCATTATCCTGTTCACGGGACCTCCAGATTTCCAGGGCACCATAAAGATTGGTGGTTTCCAGAACATGCGCCAGCTGGAAGGAGAGCTCACGGCGATCGGTGAGCTCAGCAAACGACAAGGGGAGGATGGTCGTTTTGCCGCCCCCGAACTCGTTAATAATTACGAAGGCAATCCCAACGTCGGGCGCCTTAGCGACATCTGGAGTTTGGGTTGTATTGTGCTCCATCTGGCCAGTGGAAAGCCGCCCCTGTATGAGGGACGTCAGAATAAAGAAATCAAGCTGGAGATGGCGGTTCTGTATCATTTGAACGGCGACAAGAGGAAGCTGCCGGAGATCTACGACTGGATACCATCCGGCGTTAAAGCGTTCATTCTTCAGTGTCTGCAGTTTGATCCGCAATTACGACAAACCGCGGCTGCACTACTTGATGGCAGCAATGGCAAGCTTTTTGGAAATTCCTCAGGCGATCACAATTATCAACAAGGCCGCGGTGCTCCTGTGCTGCCATTGGGAGTAGTGCAGTACTGGGAAAATACCTCTGTATAAGTAAAGAAATACTGACTCTTATGCAGATGCACGTGGACATTCCCCCAGGCTTTCTTTGCATGTGATTCACCGCGTCTTTTTGAGACATTCACTACGGTTTATCGTTGAGTTTTTGAAACACCCTTTCCCTAATTTACATTTCTTAATACCTAAACCGCTTTCCGAATATGTGGACGACGGTGCTGCACAATTTTATCATTTCTGCTGATAGAAAGCCGCTGCATGCGATATACCTACATGATATGTAATGTATGCCTATTTGCACTTTGAAACAACATCTGTCAAAGTACGTACTGAATTTATTCTTTAATTATGCAACTTCATACATCCACTCCTAGTCAACAAGACTACTGTACAACTCAGCTGTCAAGGTGCAATTTATACCGAAGGCTGGAGGAAGTGGAGAAACTGCAGATGCTGTTGTAATACCCACAGAAAATTACGCTTGGTTCCTGTTCTCAAACAATCCAGAATTATTTCTAAGAAATAAGAAGATTTCGGTGTTGATAACGTCAGGCCGCATAGGTAATCCGCCATTTCGTCGAGGAAAAATGGTCGACCGTCACTTCGTCGAACAGACTCGTCACGAAGTCGAGCTGCCGTTTTGGTAAACCGTCTCAGCTTTTCGTATGTTTCTCAGGCTCTTCGATTTTTTAGTTTTCTTTTTATGTTTTCTTAATTTTCTTAGCCGTCATCCTCGTGACGGTTGACTCAGCCAACATAGTGTCGGTCGACAAAATTTCGGTGATTGTAGCGTACGTACATATATAGACTGTACCTATTGTCGTATAGCAACGATGGTTATTGTGATAAGTACTTCTTACTTGTTATTATTACCAGTTATCATTCAGTATCGATTGTACTGATGTGTGGTTAATTAATAAATATTAACTACAATATTGAGAGACTTCACAGTAAGCAACTACCGTAGCAACTCAGGAGCGAGAAAATGTATTCCAAAGTCAGTTAATGTAGTTGTTCGCAGTCCCCAGCATTAATGCTGAGTACAACTAACAACATTTCCGCGTTGAATCTTTGCCCTATATAACACGATGCCGCATACATTCACCCTCAGCTGACGGCAGGATGCACATTAGTATTGGCGTCTTATATTCTGTTCTAAATCCGCCTATAGTTTTTATTTTTTTTAAAGATGCTTGGTAGTAGCACCCCAAGTCCAAGCCCATCTCGCTGTAGCCGGCAAAAGGCAGGGTGTAAAACCTGGCAGTGGCACCTGCCAATGGCACTGCCAGTGGCATGGCATGCGATAAAACCTGGAGAGTTTGGCAACTGGCAAACGATAAATCCTGGCAGATGCTGCATAAAATGTGGCACAATGTATGAGCGGTTCCGACCTTCAAAGTGTTTGGTCTACTGTAAAATTCTTTAAATGTTGTCAGTATGCAGATTGTTTTTGCATACAGTGTTAATAACGTTAGCCATCAACTAAGGAAGAAGCGTTTGCTTGCAAAACTTGAAAAGGTCACGGTATTCTGCCTTTGCGCAAAGCACCAAAATAAGAAAATCACACGACCCGTAAAAAATGTAGTCGCGGCATTACCTGAAGGCACACCGCTGCAATGTGCGTTGCGATTGAATGGTGCTTTATTCAGTTAATTAGGGGCAGTTGATTTATAAATGTCCACATTTGCACGGTACGTAGCTAATGCGTTTATACATATGCAGAGGCAATCCGCATGTTGGAGATTCTTTTTAAGTTTCTTTGCACATCCATTTGGTGGTTTTGCTTGTTTGGATCGCTGCGAGTATCGTATCTTAACGCGAGCAATAATGTACTCGTAATTAGAAACTCTCGCTGCACACCATACAGTGATCTGTAAGTAAAAGGTTGAAACAAACCAGCCAACAGATTCGAATTTTAAATTATTGTTCTTTAAAATCTTAAAATCTTTCAGGGTTCCTTTAAGGAACAGACTACAGACCATCCATAGCTTTGCACGCTCTAACAAACTACGAGTACAAACGCAAAATACAGCGCACTCTAAGTTACAGGGCACTTTTAAAGTGTGCACTGTGCAGCGAGAGGGGCTATTAAATACTTTATCAAACCCAAAACATAAGTCGCATTATTTTATGATATCAATTCACCGGAAAAAAGTATAGAAGGTAATCAATATAAAAATCAAAAACCGCTTCACTACTTTATTAATTTTTCAGTTGTTTTATTTTTAAATAACCGCACTTCGCCACAATACTGCACTCTGTACATGTAGAGTATACAAAATTATGCGTACACATAATAATCCCAAATTTACGCGTATATTTGTGCCATTGCCACTTTCCATTGAGCTAATTCAGGAATGAATACACAATTGCTTTACACTACTACATACGTTTTACAAGGTTGCACGACTAGAGAGTGGCAATAGTATTTGTGTACGTAACGTGTTGCGGCTCATAGAATAAATTTTTCCTGTGATTAGCTCGCTCGTTTCCGCTGTTTATTAATTTTCGTTGCAATGAAATATATGTTTACAGTTCGTTGTGAATCGCCAACATATTGTCATGAATAACCTCGATAAAGCATACACATTACGCCAAAGCGCTGATTAAAAGTAACTGAAATAACACAGTCCATAAAAAACTATGTAAATTGAGCGCGGGCTAAACGTAAATAACAAATCAGCTTATAACGATGCCAATACTAGCTGCATATTTAGTTGTTTACTGCTTACCAAGCGAAAACTATTATTTAAAGGTAGTGGTAAATTGTAATGGTGCTTCTTACTTCATTTAATTTTTAAGTGACATAATTGTTGATTTATTCAAAGTTAACCACTGTAACGCTAATTAAGCATACCTGGTAACATTCCCTCAGTATATTGACGGCAAGCAGTTTCGTACCGGAAGAGCAACCATATTGCTGATTTGCTGTAAACGATTTTAAAAACGTTACGAAATCATTTTTGAAGAGAGAAAAGCAGTTATTAAGTCGAGTTCCGTTTTTGTAACACGCTTACCATTAGTGTTGTGACTTACAGATAATCACCGAGCCACATATCCAGTTTTTGGCTTATGATAGCGGTTGAGGAATTTTTGCCACTGCCCACACTTGGCTAGATCCAGCAGGGTGGTTAACGGTGTTTTTACATGTTTTTAGTTCTTAATCGTGCTATGGTGCCGGCTTGGCTTGATTATTTGGAACGAGTGCATGCGAAACTTTGCTGTTATCACAAAAAAACCGGCGCAATTTCTACATGAACTTTGGAACTCTGCATTCGCTGGATAGCTCCGCAGACAGCTAGTCTTATCTGGTTTTGCTACTCACCAGTCAGAGTAGACGATTGCTTTGCCCGTTTTGCATAACGCCGAAATGAATGATACTATACATTACAAAACATTACATTACAAAACATTACAATTTACAAGTATCGTAGATGAGTGTATGATGAATACTATATGATGCGATGGAAGAATACTATACAAGTCTATTAATGCGGTAGGATATTTTGCAGTGCAGTGTGCGAATACAGCTTTACATCTAAATCGAGTCGGAGCATAACGCTGTTTGCAGTAGAAGTATGAGAGTGCTAGGCACTGCCGTTATAGTGCCTGCTACCGCTCAGCTCAAGAAATATAATAATTATATTCTCAAGGACTCCATCCAGTTGGTTAGGACTTAGGATCATGATGGGACGCAATACGTGAACTTAATAAATACGTGTCAGTTTCTATTTGCGTTCTCTACATTTCACTATTATGCAGATCTGCGTAAGTAATAAGTAGTTTAATTTGTCTTAACATCTTCTTTGGCCTTGATACTGACGTTGGAAAGTTTTCAGTAAGTTTAAATTATTATGCATTTTTAATATACTCATAGCAGCCTAAGTGTAAAATTTTGGTTGTTCACAAGTTAATTTAAAACGTCTTATAGCCAATAATTTGTGTATAAGTGCTTGCGAATTTATACAGGCACCTTGATATACCTAGCAGTACTTGTACTCGTAGTTTGTGCATTATTAAAGTACAGTGTACTACTGATCATCGCCGTTAGTGCGTGTGCTAAACTTCAAGAACCTTTGGTGTTGCTGTTAATGATTTTAGTCGCACCGCTGCACATTAATACCTGACTAGCGCCAGACAAACACCTAACGAAGTACCTTTTCGTACCTAATTATTAATTTTTCGTATTAGCATCGAGATGTTGTGGTTAGAAACCGTCGGCTAGTTATATTTTGCTTAGGTATCACATTAATTTTCCTATTGCCAGCATTTACTGTAAACTGGCAGTTTATGCAGAGTGACAATTTCAGATAACCTTTACATTTCAAGGTGAAAACACCATTAACAATACATAAATTGTAAATATGTCAGAGTCAGCAGTCGGACTACGAAAAATGTGACAAGTGCACCACTTACTATTGTAAAGGCTTTGCTGGTGCATGTTATTTGAGTTTTACTCACTGTGCTGTATATGTAACCCATACAGCAATACCAAGTCCGCCTATGGCAGCTTGGCAGGTTTCGTTGCTTTAATGCATTACAACAATTTAGTTTTCGCTACTACAGATACAGTCGAAGTGGCACCGGGAGACATTTTGTACACATTTCCAAATTTTTGCCTTAAACTTACTGTAGTGAGTCTGGTTGTATGCACATTGTACTTGTTGTACCTGCGAACTGATTCGATTTTGAATGGAGGCACGTGAATGCTAAGAGCAGGACCTAAAAATTTCCTTAATCAACAATTTACAATCTCTAAATTAACAAAAACTTTTCCAATAACCTGGTAAAATATCTCCGTTAGTGGAGTTTGGCGGCTGTAGTGCGATAATAATTAATAATGAATAATTCGCTTTCCCTGTAAGGCTGCTTATGGCAGACTGTAAGCCAGATCCCTTGTTTTCACCTTTTTGAGTCAAACATTTACGTGCCTTGTCATTCTCTTTTGTTAGGGTACTTTGCGCAAAGGCAAAATGCATTGACCTTTCCATGGCAAGTTTTGCATGCGAACGCTACTTTCTTAGTTGATGGCTAACGTTATTGACACTGTATAACGAAAAACAGACTACATACTGACAACATTTAAAGGATTTTACAGTAGACCAAACGCTTCGAAGTTCGGAACCGCTCATACATTGTGCCACATTTTATGCGGCATCTGCCAGGATTTATCGTTTGCCAGTTGCCAAACTCTCCAGGTTTTATCGCATGCCATGCCACTGGCAGTGCCATTGGCAGGTGCCACTGCCAGGTTTTACACCCTGCCCCGGCAAAACGGTTTGCCACCGCATATGCAGTTCGGTAAAACCGTCCGCCCCCGAATATTCAGCAATACCATCCGTTCCGGAATATTCAGACCTCGTCGTTCTAAACATCGAACGTCGTTCACAACACGACAAAAAGCAAACAAATTGGGTGAGCAAAATTTACGGCGGACGTTTTCTTGGGCCGTCGGACAGTTTTGCCGTCTTACAGGCAAAAGCGTCCGGCGGACGGTTTTGCCGGTTACACACGCCCAAGCGGCTGATTCCCTGGTGGGTTCCTTAGTCGTAACTAATTGAAGCAGGTCATAAGACAAATTTTTATGAAAGTTTTAATGATAGTAAGGTGCAATAATCGTCCGCTAACAGGATACAGTGATTACTGATTATAAAGCAAAACATCGCGTAAATGTGCGCTAAACTGGAGATGTCCATGCAGTTCAGTTCAAAGCAGTTACATATTACGTACATTCGCAAAATAAGCGACGAATTAAATTATGGCAAAAATGTCAAAAATATCTGACTAAAATAGTGAAAAATAGTGGTATAGACGTATGTCATAAAATGACCAAATATATATTACGGTTTCTTTTCGAGATGCGGCATGCTGAAGCCGAGCAGAAGCTAAGGAAAATTACATCTGCAACCCCATAATAAATGGGCGAGTTTCCAGCTCCTGGCTTGTTGGTCTGCCCTCCGGTAAGCGAGCCAGACATGCCGATACGAATGCGGACGCACTGGGAAAATTTCGCAGAATGCGTGCATCAGGTGATGCTTTCCAACGCAGCAACATACCCAGATTAACAACGAATTCCGTTAAAGTGCGTTCTGTCTTGAAGTTATACTCCATAATCGTGCCATGTTTTTCGTAAATCCAACGCGGCGGACTGCGCTGTACCATTTCAACGACGGTGCATCCGAGGCTGAAAATATCCGTCGCTGTGCCCACTGGACTTGTCGAATTGTCTGAACCGAAGATCAACTGCTGCATTTCCGGTGAAGCAAACTGAGACGAGCCTTCGGGAGACGTTATAGGATAATCTCCGAAGCAGGATTCTGTATTAAGATATGCCGCTTTTTCGAAGTGAGCGATTTTCAGTGTGAATGGTGTAGTTGCGTCTGTTTGACGTCTCTCCACAAGGATATTCGAACACCGGATATCCTTGTGTACGATACCGTTTTCATGTATCATGCGTAGACCGCTTAAAATCTGTTTCGTAAATACCGGTACCATTTGCACGCAAAACGCCCTTGTCGCTATCATTGTGGATAACGGCTCGAAGTCGCCTGAAAGAAAACCATACGTCACAATATTATGCGTGGATAGTTCGGTCACTTCAGTCCATAAAGAATTTTTCAATGCAGATTTGAAATTTACCTTCACTTTGGGTAAGAATTACCAGTTCCATAGTTGGCTCAGCTCCGTAGTCAAGCAAAATCGGTTTAAGATGCTTTACAACGTTCTCCGGTGATTTCTCAAACAACAGTTCAGCAACTTTATGCTTATTTTTTATCATCGCAAGTCGGCATTTGTTTAGCGACGAGACTAGGCATGCGGTGACGCTTTTCGCACCGCCCAACTCGTCCAAATGGATAAGCTTCTCCTCTAAAGCTTTCAAGCTATTTCGCTTTTCTTCCGGTTCCTCTAGCACAATGATGTCGTAGTCGAACGTGTCCTGAACAGGAATCTCTTCTGTACACTTTTTTCCTGGCTGGCATTCCTCCATATTATAACGGAACAAGTCAAAACTTTGATGTTCCGTGCTGCGTAGAGTAATTTCCCAGGAACGAGAGGCACTATCCGTTACAATATCCATATTTCTTCTCGGTTTCTAAACAACTTTCAATACATCGTAACTGTCAAAACTGTACTTTATGGTTAGCTGTTAACCAGTATCATACGATGCCATCCGGAGACGGCAATCTATCCGGTGGCCCCAAACAGTTCTGACGCAGAGAGATATTTCTGTCAAAGCGTAAACCAGAACGTAAAAATTATGTAATTCCTAATCTTTCCAGTAAAAGGCACGCTCCCCTAGTTCCATTTATTATCTGAACTCAGCAAGATTTGTTATCGGGAATAGTAAGAAATGCTATAAAATTAGCAATCAAAAATTCTTTAGATATAGTGCTTTATCGTCAAATATGCGCAAAGATTGTTGCAACAAAAATGGGTGCGTAAAAACGGATAAGGTGTTAGTAAGCAAGTCAATGCATTACAAGTTCCACCGAAAAGAGGACTGGCAGCAGCTTTTATCGCTTCGTGAAATCATGTGCAGTACAAGCGTGTAACTGTGCTGGTTGCTTCTCATAGGCCGATAGGCGAACTTTAGTGATAATTATATTGACATGGGCTGCCATGTGCAGCTGGGCCGAACGCAGTACACAGAGTGTGTTTGACTAATAATCACTGACTTGTGTGCCTAGTCCGATATAAACTGTAATTCCAACTCTTGGTCTCAGCATGAATAACGAACACACCATGTCTTTTGGCCTGGAGCGATGTTGGAACCGTGAGACGAGCACTGATTAAAATGCTCGTATTCACAAGCAAAGTACCGATAAGTGTTGCAAACAATTACGGAAAAATGCAACTCTGGCTGGAAATGTATAACTGGAATAACATTTGCTCGCGATCCGCTGATCTAAAGGTATTCCACCTGGAAACTGTAGCACAAACAATCTATGCAGAGCCTCGTTGCGACTACAGTACGTTATTAAACGTCCTTCACCTATGGTAAAAGTATATCTCTATTTGCCATTTGCCAGTGATAAGCAACTTTGCCGTATCTGCAGTTTTTCGATACTAGCACAGTCCGACGTACTTACTGGCTACTGCTAAAAGATTCATATGCTACGTACATATTAAAGCAGGAAGTTACCCAAGTGGTACAACATATGCTTTTTCACTTTCCAGTGTCTCATTCTGAAATGGCCGCCCGGGCCATCGAATGTGGTAAATATCAGCCATTCTTCATGGGTTGCTGATTTCATTTTCAAATTTTTGCCAACCCCTTTCCGATCCCTAAGCACTGAGGCGTCACAATGCCACAAGGTGGGTAATTTTTATGTCGTCAAGCTGATGTGTCATTATTTTACCATGACACAATAATGCCCCAGCTTCCGGCCTTCGGCAAAAACCAAGGCATTTAATAATTATTGCAGGTATAAACTATAGCGCAGCATATAGTATCGCAGCCGTATTACTGCTGGTTTTTCACCCAGAGTCACTAAATGTGATGTTTATTTTAACAAAACTGTAAAACTGCATTTATTGATTTTTTTAGTTATTAACATTATTAACATTAGGTTGTTTTGTGTTAGCAGTTTCGGCGGAATAATGACATTTTCTTCAACGAAATCACAACGAAAAATTACATAACTTTTTTATTAATCATTGCCCCCCCCCCCTCTCTTTGATATAATCTTCTCTCGACCGTACATTTACAAAGGGATCGCTAACCGAGTTAAAGTCTAAAATGAAAAAAATGCAACCCCGGACGCAAATTGGTAAAATGAGGTATACGAAATCTTCTTTGCCGAATCTGGTCACAATGACTGAAAAATCGTTTGCTCTTCAGATGAAGCGCTACAAATATTCCGGCAGCAGCTACGTACTGTATTGGACACAGCCGCCCAACATTCACCATGCCACGGCGGCATCTTTTGGGATAATGTCAATCTGGAAAAAAGTCCGCCACCTATTCTCGGTGAGCCGAAAGATTTGAAGCAACTATGGACATCATGGACGGACGAAGGCTCTGCCTATGTACCGTACATTCCTCCGGAAGGCGTTTTTGCATTGCCGGATACAGAAGGCGAAACTGGCAAAGCCGACGCGTGGGCGCTGGGGTGCTTGGCTATCCAGCTCATTAACCAGCAGCCATTAAAACTAATACGACAATGGCGCTTCGCTCAAAGCACGGATGTCCTGCAACTGGAAAAATCCCTGCTGCCAAAACTAAAGGAGTTTTATACTGGGGCGGGACAGGAAAAGGGACTGGTCATTGGTCCGGAAATGCAACTGCTTCGAACGGTTCCATGCGCTTGCAAAGATTTTTTAAGTCACTGTTTGGAGCTGAATCCAGTTAAACGATGGAGTTTGCAGAAACTGAGCGGTCATCCGTTTTTAGATTTGGGCAAATCATTGAAAGACCTTTTTGCGATGGATGCCTTGCACTACCAGCAGACACTGCCCTATAAGGAACCCATCACAGTTACCAATGTACGGCCGCATCCGTTTCTGAAAAATGACGATCCAATGTTGCCGCATCAGATCGGGGAAATGAAGTATAAAGAAGGCCCTGATCGTCCTGCGCAGCGCGTGGATATTTTGCGGTTCGGGGCAAGTGGCGAAAAACCCAGCGACTTGCAGGAACATCGTGACTTCTACACGAAAGCCTACGGGAAATATATGGACGCGTTGGAAATGGAAACAAGTATGGATGCACGGATTCGTGAATGGGCTGAGGTCTACAAAATCCGTGCACTGCAGGAAGAGAATAAAAATATTGTCAAACACTTCAGATGCCGGTTTGTTGCGCCACAATACCCGGCGTTACCAATGGAAGTACAGATTATTACCGAACATTGTCCAGGTAAGGAAACATATTAATAATTAAACTAATTTTGCTAAAACTTTTGCATTAAACTTTCATCGCAGCAAAAAAAAGCGGAGAAAGGTAGAAGTTTTAACAATGATCCCAGTTCGAGACTCATATAACCAAACTGTTTCGCTGTACGAATGAAAAGAAATGACGTGTTGTCACTCTGTAATCAACAATTAGGCACAACTTTCACCAGAGCGTCTTTATCTTTGTGAAAGGCTGGACACTGTAAACAGGATTTCTTTTTCCTTTCAAGCATTTTTTGACGTGCACCGAATTTACGGGTACTCGATAAAAGTGTTTTCACGAATATTTAGGAGGTACGTTTACGAGCGCCGCTGTCTACAAGTTGCCCATCGGTATCGCCACGAAATGGGCGCGCGAAGTATTGCAAGGACTCACATACCTACATGAAAACCGTATCGTTCATCGCAACATTAACAGCAGCAGCATCTTCTTTAGCGAACCCGATTTTAAAGGACACGTCAAGATCGGAGGTTTTCAGTATATGCGACAGCTAGAAAATGATCGCACTGGAAAACACGACATCAGCGCTCGCTGTGGAGTGGATGGGAGGTTCGTCGCACCAGAAATCGTCAGCTCTTACGCTGACGATATCAACATTGGTAGGAAGTGCGATATTTGGAGCTTGGGCTGTGTAGTACTGCATCTGATATCCGGTGACCCACCGCTGTATACGGGCGCAAAAAATAAACCGTTGGTGCTAGAAATGGCAGTTTCTTACCACCTAAACAGCGGAAGCCGAACACTTCCCCACATTGATGACTGGATACCGAATAATTTCCGAACCTTCATCCGGACATGCTTGGACTTTAATCCAGATAACCGCCCGATAGCGGAGACACTTCTCGAGATAGTGCAAACCGGGCTGTTTGGTATAACTGAATTGGAAGCCAATAACCACTTCGCACACCGCAAAGGTTTAGAACTCCCCGTGGATGTCGTCCGGTATTGGGAGAGTTACGCGTGATTTACGTACGTTGCTCAGTGCATTACTTGCACAACTTTGGCACTAGTTTTATTCGCAGATTACGTGCATTTTTCATTATGGTTGTGATGGTGGTAGTTTGCCCTTTTTAACCGGCTGCTATTATTTTCTAATGTTCCTGTAGCTTTGTTTTTACTGTATTGTTGGTGATGCGCGCTAATGTCTTTAGAATAAATTTTAGTTTATCGCCGCTTGTCCAATTTTTGTGATTTGTTTTGTGCTGCACACCTGTAAATCCTTTTGTTTTCATGTAAAGAACACACATGTGCGAGTCAGTGCAAGATAAAAGGCGCAAAAAAAACGAGGATCGGTTTCTCAAATGAAGTTTAAAAAAATTGCTTTTTGGCGTGACGATTAAGAAACTTCACTATCTTATTACGGCAGTACTCGTTACTCTATTACAAATCTCTATGCGGTATGCTTTACTTTGTGTACGAACAACAATGGAATGTACCACGCCAGGCACTGGGAGACCGGAAGTTTGGAGCACAGCTATTGCGTGGTTCGACAGTTTAAATTTTGTACAAGTATAGCCAGGTCGGATACTAGGTCGCATCACCTACGTAAAATCGAATAAACTCGATACAAAACTCACCCCGAACGCACCGGTAATGACGAAAAGTGACCTTCGATCGATTTTGTGATTCACCAATATAGGCTTGTATTTGGTCGTTCATTACAGTCAACCTTCGGACCTCAACTACCGGTGTATGGACGTATAAAGAAACAAAAGGTCGTAGCGCTTGCTTTAATTTATACACACACAATTTCCTCACCATATAGGGGGCAAAATGAAAGTTTACAAACAAACAGTTATAAAATGACGATTAACTTTTTTCCAGTACATGGAACTCTGGGTTTTAGGAACGTTGTCTTATCGAAAACAGCAGAAGCGAGTTGCAGCAGCGGAATAGTACAACTGTCGGTACGCTGGTCGTACCATTGCAGATGTGGTTGTGTCCCATGGTTATTGATATTTTTACGATGCAAGGCGGATAAACGGATGAAATTTTAACGTTTCGTAGGATCTTCGTTCGCTAGCCGGCCCAGTACAGAACCCGACAAACGCACGTGCCTTCTCTTCGAGTTCGGGCTGGTTAGCATCGCGAATCCCGCTCTCATCCGGCTTCGCTCCGTGACTCCACAGTGCACACATATGCCGAACGAAATCTCCTTCGGTCGTCTCGCCCTGTACAAAGGTGTATTCTTTTCGAATTTCATTTTCCTCATACACCCATATGGGGGGTTTTCGTGAATACATTTCAATCACCGTACAACCCAAACTGAACACATCCGTTGCCGGTCCCACTTCCGTCGCGCGGCTGTTGGTACCAAAGGCCAGCAGTTCTTGCATTTCCTTGGACGCAAACTGCGAGGAACCCTCCGGATACTTGATGGACGTTCCCAGGTTGGAGTCCCAGCGATGATAGGTCGCTTTCTCAAAATGAGCGATTTTTGCGATGTTCTTCATTTCATCCACAAGAATATTGGAGCAACGGATATCTTTATGAACAATGCCGTATTGGTGTAACAGTAGCAGTCCGTTCAGTATCTGCCCAGTGAAGCCCGGAATCATGGCGGTTTTAAATCGTCGCGTTTTCAACATGTCCGACAGGAGAGTGTATGCATCTGCAAAAATAAAAGCGTTAGACAGTCAAATTAATCTGACCAGAAGCGTATTTTACGAGACTGGTTTCTTGACACCAACGAAGCGTATTTTACGAGACTGTTTGTTCACCACCAAAAGATTGTTTTGCATTACCTTCGTTTTCCGTAAATATTCGCAAGTCGGTCATCGGATTCTCCGGCTTCACTGCGTAATGAATTATGATATTTTTTGTCTGCGGCGCAATTTCCTTAATAAGCAGCTCGAAGACCTTAAACTTGTTTTCAAGCACTACTCTCTGCTGGGTGTCGTCAACCTTAGCCGGCGATATTACAGAAGCCCAACCGGGTGGATTATTACTTCCGATCATTCCAGGAAGGGTCACTTTTCTTAGTAGTTTATCCTCGTCACCGTCGTTCCCGGTAAGAACAATCTTTTCGCTGGAAGCCACTTCCGGGCTCGGTTGATTTGGTTCTACGGTCATCCGCTCAAGACTGTAACGTTCCACCTTGAACCGTTGCAATTCCATCTGCTTGAATCTTGGTTCAATTTTGCAAAATAGAAAGTAGTATAATTCATGGAGAAGAGTGATCAGCTGTGCAGCAGAGAACCGTTTTTCTGGATCCGAAATAAAACACCCCTTCAGAACTGGATTTAATAAACTGTCCTTCTCCAGTGTGTAGTATGGTCGACAGCCCATTTTGAAGAGGTGGTGCATTTCTCTGAAATACGTAGGCAGTTTTTGTTCGCCACTTTTCTGGTTCTCATAACCGGTAAAACGAGGAGGACGCCCTTCTTCCACCATTTGTACCATAACCCATCCGAAACTCCAAATATCGGTCTTCCGGCCAGTCTGCTTTGCGTGGTTCTGCGACTTAACTGACAGTGCTGCCATCTCAGGTGAGACAAAGGGCACAGTTCCTGCAGCATTTTCGATAAACTGGGGAGGTGTGGATGATCCGCTAAAGTGTTTGGCCATGGTCAAACCGGTGATCTTGGCTTTGCCGTTCGGTGCCACAATAATGTTTGCTCCCTTGATATCCAGATGGATTATCTGTTGATCGTGGAGGAACTGCATGCCGTCTAGTATCTGTGCTGCATATCGAACGACTGTGTACTCTGTGCCTCCGCCATTCTGACGCATAAATTCATCCAGCGGCAACCCTAATAACAGCGGTTTGCTTGAACAGGAGTTCGCATTAATCGCAACTGCAGTATTAAGGCACTTCAAGCGTTTTCGCATTAGAATCGCTAATCGCTTGTGTTAATTGCTTTTACTGTTTATAAAAAAATCGTTGGCATTATCAGCACTTTTACGGTAGCATACGGCTAGATCGACAAAGACATCTGACGAAACTGGATAGTGGTGTTGTTTCTTAAACATTTTATTGAAGTCACTAATCATAGTTTGCTATGCTGTTTTTGTTGCACTCCTCTGCAATTTGTTCTGGATAAAATTTCTCAGCAGCTATTATATTTATTTAATGCAATTATTGAAAGTATTTTCCTGTGTCTATCAGTGCCGGAAACTTTGATGGCGGGTGCATGTTTCTCTTGCAACTTCAAACAGCGGGAGCGTTTCTAATGCGTAAATCGTCAAAGTGAAAAATCAATGTGTAGTACAAAATCAGCAAAATAATTTTTACACAAACAAAATAATTTTTACACTCAGCAAAATAATTTTTACACTCAGAAACATTTACCCACCATTGCACTCTTCTGTTAAAATATAGCATGTACTGGATAATCCCGGCGCTCCCGAGGCATAACTAATGCCATAATATTTTTGAACATGTTCGTTTCCGTCTATCGTTGCGTTTACCAACGGCTGCAACAGCATTCTTAATTCCTTCATTTCATTTTTTGCATCGGCACGCTGCGATGGTATGACCATGAGTTCGGCTGTCGTCGGCAGCGGTGTCATTTCCGCCAACCTTCCGAATCCGGAAACTGCAAAGTGCGCATCCGCTTGCGGTCCACACAGTGGTAGTTGATTTTCATCTGTCTTCCCTGGGCTTCCTGGCTTTGCATCTTTGAAAACGGCAACGCGGTACGTTATGGAACTTCTCGTACAACGCTTATGCCGGAAATTTCCGGCGTATATATTTGACATTGCGTGCTGGCGGTGCTGCAAATTTAAGGATAAAATGCACACCGTAGTTCATTTATCTATATGAAGGATAAGCGATGCACAATTAGCAGTCATAATCGACGTTGCTTTCCAGCATTGTTTAGCAATTAGCAATATCGTGCAATTCAAAAACATTCAAAAGTGACGTTAGAAGTACTGATCCAACGGTACACAAAGTGCCAGTTTGTGTTTCACGTGTAGTATTGTACTTAACAGTAACATTAATTTTCAGAATATGCGGAGTACTGCATCAAACACA
>NW_026570705.1:0-17054 GCF_019649055.1 Paramacrobiotus metropolitanus
CGTGTCCCTGCTATTCTAGCGTACTAACTACTAATCGTACATGCAGCAAAAGTGCACATGCATGCACCAATGGTGCAATTGAATGCACCATTGGTACGGATCTTTACTGGTGCCCAACCTAATCCTAAATGAACCGACTGAACCCAACCAAAACCTTAGTGAACCAGCTGAACCCAACCAAAACCTGATTGAACCAACTGAACCCACCCGAAAAGCAAACCGGCCGAGCTGAACCTAATCCTTAGTGAATCGACTACACTCAACCTGATTGAGCCAGCTGGACCCAACCTAACCCAACCTGAACCCAACCAAAACCTGATTGAACCAACTGAACCCAACCGAAAAGTTAGCAAACCGACTGAACCAAACCAAAGCCTTAGTGAACCAGCTGAACCCTACCTAATCCTTAGTGAACCAGCTGAACCCAACGTAAACTTCAATGAGCCAAATGAACCGAACCAACAACATTAGTGAACCGAATAAACCCAACCAAATTGTTGATCCAAAGAAACCAAACCTAATCCTTAGTGAATCGTTTAGCGACGTAACATAACGCTGCCACTCGAGAGCAAGCAGCGGAACGTAAGCACGCAAGAGAAAGCTACGTAACCTTATTGCAGAGAGCAATTTGCGTAATATTACTACGCAAGAGTAAGTGGCGTAACGTTACCACGCTAAAGTAAGTGCAATCACGTTACCTCGCGAAAGTAAGCAACGGAACATTACCACGCGAATCGTAACTAAGTAATGGTATCACGCAAAAGTAAGCAGCATGAAGTTATCTCTCGAGAGTCAGCAACGTAAGGATTGCCAGTGAAGTAGGGCCAAGTAGATAAAGTTAAGTAAATCAATTACTGAGAGTAATCAGTGTAATCTTACCACGCGAGAGTAAGTGGCATAAAGCCACCACTCCATAGTAAGGTAATAACGTTACCCCGCTAGAGTAAGCAACGTGACGTTACCACGCTGAAACAAAACCAAGAAACGTAACCACGTGAGTGTAAGCGGCATAACGTTACCATCGAAAGTAAAGGGCATATCTTAACCACACAAAGCAGCGTAGCGTTATCTCGCGAAAGTAAGTGGAGTAACGTAAGAACGCGACAGTAAGTGACATTACGTAAGCACACGATACGAAGCAGCGTAACGTAAGCACGCGAGACGAAGCAGAGTATCGTTACCGCGCGAGAGTAAACTGTGTAACTTTACCACGCAAGAATCAAAAAGCGTAACGTTACTACGCGAGAATCTACGTAACTACTACGGTAAGCTACGTATCTTTATTGCAGATGGTAACTACGTAAGGTTACCGCGTGATAGTTTAGCGGCGTAACATTACTACGCGAGAGATAACGGCGTAACGTGACGCACGAGGGTAAAGGGCGTAACGTCACAATGCGAGAGTTCACGGCTATGCTAGCGGTTAGGTACATGAAACTGTTTGCGTTAAATATTCTGCGTAAAAACTAAACAAACTACACAGTAGAGTTAGTTTTTTAGTTTAAAAAATTAAGGTGATCCATTTAAGGACGTCTGCTAAACTTTGAAATGCAAATAACCTTTTAATAAATACAAACTGCAAATTAATCCGCCTTCGTTGGATCCTAATTGGTCGTTGCTAGTCCATATATATTATTGCAGAACCGTTATTCCGGAACGCTCCTGCCTCTAAAACGTTCTGGTTGGCCAGAACCAGCCTAACCTTTCTGATTGGCCAGAACCTGCCTAGCGGGTTTTAAGCTTTTGCAGCCCCTCAAACATGTGCTTTTGCGCGTTTGTCCTTACCAAGTTTCCGAAACTTAGTACCTTCACCTGTGAAAACCTTGGTCTGATAAACCGGATCCACCTTGAGCGTTACTCCTTATTAAGCTTCAAAACATTGTGCTTTAACAGACTTTGCGTTATCCACCTTTTAAGCCTTTAGTAAGCGAAGGCCGCATGTACGGTATCCTCCCTTTTAAGCGATTGGTAACCGAAGGCAACACGTGCGGTACCCGCCTTATTAAGGCTTTGGTCACCGCAGGCCTATAAGCCTTTGGTCACCGAAGGCCTTTTAGGCCTTTGGTCAGCGAAGACACTTTAAAGTTTTGGTCACCGAATGCCACACGTGCTTTATCTACCTTATTAAGGCTTTTACGCCTTTAGTCACCGAAGGTTGCTTAAGCTTTTGGTCAATGAAGGCCGTTAAGTCTTTGATAACCGAAAGTTTTCTAAGCTGTTGGTCACCAAAGGCCTTATGGGCCTTTGGTCACCGAAAACCTTTTAGGCCTTTGGTCACCGAAGGTTTTTAAGCTGCTGATCACCGATGGCCTTTTAGGCCTTTGGATACCGAAGGGCTTTTTAGCCTATGGTCACCGAAGGCATTTTAAACCTTCAGTCACCAAAGGCCTTTTGAGCCTTTGGTCACCGAATGCCACGCGTGTGGTACCCGCCCTTTTGAGCCTCTGGTCACCGAAGGCCGCGCGTGTGGTACCCGCCCTTCGAGCTTTTGGTCACAAAAGGTTACGCGTGTAGTACCCGCCTTTTTAGGCATTTGGTCACCGAGGGCCCCGCGAGCGGTACTCGCTTTTTTTTTAGCTTTTGGTCACCGAAAGCTAGGCGTGTGGTACCCGTCTTTTTGAGCATTGATCACCGAAGGCCACCCGCGTGTACCCGGGTCTACTAGGTCTACTAATTCTCTAAGCAGCATCTACTAAATTAAGCAGTCCACTCCACAAGTTTCTTAGTGCCACCGCTCCACGGTCCGTGAATCTCGAACGCCGCCGCGACGAAATCGTATCAGCCAGCTGTGCTTCGATAACTTTCCCCTTTCGACTTGCTCCGCGACGGCTCCAGCGTTCACGGAGGTGCGATCAATATAGAAGGCCGCGAGTGTGTCAACGGAGGTAACATCTACTTTACAGCCAGTGGTTTACCTCGTGCCCATGGTACCAGAGTGATGACGTCCGGCCTTTTGTTATCTTTACCCGACAGGCCTTTTGGCTCCATTCTGGCTGGAAAGCCCGCTGTCTTAAGGCCCCGGGCGATCTTGCCGCTAATACCGTCGTGCCTTGGCAGTCATCCTGCTGAGCGCTTGCAGCGAAGTCCCTGCTAGCCCAACTCATCTACTTGCGTGCCGCACACGCAAGCGGAAGGAGTAACAATAGCCGCTCCCAAACGTAAAGCAACGCTGATTCGGAAGGCCGTGTTGTCCAGTAGGTTTCCGAGACAGGCGGCGGGGAGTGCGTGAATCCAGATACCGGATTCGGGTACTGATACAGCTTTGAGATGCGCGACCTGGTCCATTGATCCACGCAATTGGGTTAATTCGGAGAATGTCGCAAGCGTAGCGGGAGTGTCCCATGCTTTTTGCACGTGACGTAGACCTTCTGATCAATTAACTAAGAACGGTGACGTTGATGTTTTGCTTATAAATTCATATTACTTCTTCAAATACACTCTGGCGCTTTTGAATTGCATACATTTTCAAAAAGCTGCGGTATTAGTGGCATTCTATATTCCAGAATAAACAGGCGGTTTTTAATTTTTGACGCCGTTTCGCTGTTTCGCGCTGAGAGGTTCGGTACTGAACAGATCTGAAACAAAAACCGAAAGTTTCTTGGAAATTTTAATACGCTTCTAAGCAGGGCCCAATCCGAGGGAAACCGAGAAACGGCTGAAAAAGGCGCCGATGGGGGAATCGAACCCCGGCTACGTCGTTAGATTCGCGTAGGCAGTACCACTGCACCACGGCGCAGTACGTTGAAATTCTTTGAAAGACTTTATCGCTGTATGTTACGCAGGGGTTGACTGTATGTTAAATACTGTCATCCGTTCCACGAAAGGTGTATGCTATACTTATAGAGGGGTGTATGTTATTTAGAGAACTGCCCCTATGTTATAATCCAGCGGACTGTCCGGTTCCCAGCCGCATGTAAGTATATAATAAAGGGGTGAATGTTGTATAACGGTGTATGTAACGAGGGGTTTTACTGTAATGCAGACAGCAGTAAAACCCCTCGTTTTACTGCTGTCTGTACTGTCTGCCTCCCCCCCCGCTGAAGGAATACGATAGCTGTCTACGAGTGGGGGTGGAGCAGTTGGTCAACGTGGAGATTCCGAAGCGCAAAGGACTCAGATATCTCTTCCAGTACGGCGTGGTGGTTTGGGGACACGACGCATAGAGACATTAGCTGTTTGTGCATACTTGGCATCGGTGTACTCTGTGCTGCCTATGGTTTCCGAATTCCACCAGCCTTTTCTGAAGAGTGCCTGACAAAAACCGCTGTGGAATCTTGGGTCCAACAGACGCAGTGCGAAATTTCACCGGAATGTGTTCGGAAGTTTTAGTACGCCTGGGACACGCCAGTGATCGAACGGGACATATGCACGTTAATGTCGTCTACCGAAGGTAATGAGCGCGCCTGGGCGGTTTTGCTGTCAGCTTTATACAGAGATTCGGGAGCCTGGCTGAATGCGTTACCCGCACCTTGTTTGGGAACATTCCTAAGGGATGAAGATGTACGTATCGGTGTTGGTTTTACGATTTGGTTTACCAGTAGTGGTGGCGCACAACTGCAACGCATGTGGTAAACAAGTCGACAACAACGGCCATCATGGACTATCCTGCAACAAAACGACTAAAGGACGACGGGCGAGACATAAAGAAAGGAACAGCATCGCGAAAAACTGTTGTGAAAGCGCTGGTTTTCCTTGCGAGATGGAACCGAACGGCTTGTCATCAACCACCGCAAAAAGACCGGATGGGATGACACTAATACCGGTTAGACAAGGAAAACCGATCGTTTGGGATGTAACCGCTGGTGTACGGTTGCCGACTCTCATGTCTCTGGAAGCTCCAAGAAATGCGGCAGCGTGGCCCAGCTGGCTGAAAATGTGAAGCGTGGAAAGTATTCGTTTATCGAATACGGTTACTTTTTTTACCCTCTAGTAATGGAAATTCTTGGAGTTTTTGGTCTGGCTTGAAGTGAATTCTTACATTTTATGGGTCGTAAAATTTGGGATTTGACTGGAGAAGCGCGTTCTACTGCTTTTCTTAAGCAGCGATTCAGCCTTGGTGTTGTTAAAAGAAATGCTACGGCTGTTTTGAGTACGTTACAGTACCTTTTAACCCGAGGGAGGACCGGGAATTCGGTTGTTTTTTTAATGTTTAAATTTTGACGATTACATAGGCTGTCAGCGCGTGCATTTTTTGTTTTTTGGGTGGCTATTGCCAATAAAAATATACAGACAGCTAGAGTAGAAGCGATCCATACAATACACATATTATTCTCTTAGTAAAATTCTTAGAAGCGACCAATACACATTACACATTAATCTTGAAAAAAAATTCACTTCAGTTTATCTATGGGCCTATGGCGCAGATTACTGCCGCATTTCAAAATTGCATCTTGTAATCTGAAGTTCAGAATCTGAAATTATTAAAAATTTCTCAACTGCATCTCTTTAAACCCCGGACCAGGCGTTTAAAAGTCCCGTCGTCGTGTGCAACCAAAGACGTCTAAGTTGCTGCCACTTCTGTGAACGTTAAGTCTGTCTTTTTTTGGCACCGCGACATTTCGCCGCGGACAACTAGTCGCAGGACTTTTGGTCGCAGACATTTCACCGCAAGGCCATCTCGCCTCGCGACGAAACGTCGCAGGACATTTGGTCGGAAGGACTTTACGCCGCGAGACTTCCCGTCGCATGGCCGTTTCGACGTAAGGAAATTTTGCCGCAAGGATCTCTCGACGAAGCGACATTTCGCCTAACCGATAAATGATTTACTAAGCCAACTAAAACTAAAACAACACAAAACGGATAACCTAAGAAACCTTAGAAACCTAAGAAAACCTAAGAAACCTAGGAAACCTAAGAAACCTAGGAAACCTAAAAAAACCTAAGAAACCTAGGAAACCTAAAAAACCTAGGAAACATAAGAAACCTAAGAAACCTAAGAAACCGAAGAAACCGAAGAAACCGAAGAAACCTAAGAAACCTAAAAAACCTAAGAAACCTAAGAAAGCCTAAGAAAACCTAAGAAATCAAAGAAAGATTAAGAAAGCCTAAGAAAAACTAAGAACAAGCCTAAAAAAACTGGAAAACTAAGCGCGGTGCGATTAGTCGCATCGGTCGAAAAGTCCCAAAACGAATTGTCCGCGACCAGACGTCTTGCGTCGAAATGTCGCAAAGGTAAACTGTCCCAAAGCATAATGTCCTAAACCAAAATGTCCCAGCGTCCGAATGTCCGGCGGAAAAATGTCTTCGCGGCGAAAAGTCGCGCGTCGAGTTTGAGTGAGGCGAAATGCCACACTCCCAATTGTCCGGGTGCGCTTTTTTTACACAAGTTGTCCAAGTTAACCCGATCATTCTTGGTAATATGGATTGGTGTCAGAGGGACGCAGGAATCCGGGTATTGCGACACACGACACGCCCCCTTTTTAGTGGTCTCTCTGTTATAGTTATGTGTGTGTGTGTTCGAACTGGTATAAATTGGAAAATAGTAAACGTTAACATGTGTCATGTCAGATATGACACAGAAGCAGGAAGAAATGGGAGCAAATATGCCTTTATTGGTACAATAAAGCAACCACAAAAACACAGAAAAGCCAATGCGGCGTAAGCTGTGGAAAAAGTAGCTGCAAGCGCGCAAGTGGAAAATCGTGATAATGCCACGGCGTGCTGCAGGTATGCAACAGCTGATGCCGTAAAGCATGGAATCGCTCGTAAGCGCTGGGCTACGCCCCCAAGAGTGCTGGAGCGATGCGCTGATTGGTCAGCGAGACAAAGTGAGCGCTGAGTAATCAGCGTGAATAGCGCGGCATGAACGGCGTAGCCGTGTGCGGGCGGGCGACAGAGAAAGCCACAAGAGGTGTCTACCGCCTCGAGTGAGCGGTCTCTGACATGCCTCAGGGCGGGAGTGGGAGCTCCTGCGAACACCTTCCAGCTCTGCCCCTGGCCAACCCGGTAGGGTACCAGGATCCGATACCCGGTAGGGGCCGGATGCCACTTTGTCTCTAAACCCGGTAGGGTTGCTGCCTCCAGACCCGCGGTGCAGTGCACCGAACGGCCGAAATCCGGAGTGCACTCTGGTTGCTGGGGGTTCCAGTGTGTGGTTGAAGGCTTGCTTTGGTCGAACAAGGAAAAAATAAAGTTTATAAGGCTCAATGGTTAAACATGGAAATAGAAAAGATCACAATTTCAGTGAGAATTAAAGAAAGTAAGATCATAGTTAGAGATCCCAAAGCCAATTCCTTTGGTTAATGGCTAAATAAAAACATCAATTTCTTTGGTTAGTAAAGTCTAGAAAAACCCGGTATGGTTAAAAAACTAGACAAAAAATGGCTTATTCCGACTAGGTGTACCACAGGGTCGCGGTTATCCACAGGGGTCCTAGTCAACGGTCCGCTGCATCCGGTAGGATGGTTCTGGTCCTGTAGATCCGGGGCGACGGTTCCCGGATATGTCCACAAGGGTCCAGTGAAGTAAATCCAGCTGTAGGATGTATGGAAGGCACGGTTGCATGCGCAAGGACAAGTTGTGCCCTTCCTATTATGATGTATCAGGCCCGGTTGGGTGGTCCATGGTGGGCCAGAGTGATGGCTCTGGACAGGAGAGGTGCTCCTGTGACCAAAATGGTATGCTTGGACCAGTTCCGTTTGGATGGCCCATATGGGTCTCTAACTTGGACCGGTTTTGGCCTTGCATGCCAGTTTGGTCATGCGCCTAGGTCCGAAAATCTTCTAAGTCCAGGAGGGCCAGAGTGGAAAAATTTCTAAGTCCGAGGACCAAGTGGTGTAATGTACCAAACCCGTTGGGACGGTCCAAACTCGGTCTCTGACATGCTCTGGACCGGGATACAGGGTTCCGGAATGGTACGGCCTTGCTTCCGGCCTTTGCTGTGGTGTGGGTCCTGTATAATTGGTTTTGGCTCTCCGATGTGGACTTAGTCGTTTTTTTGATGAGCCACGTCGTTGGACGGGCCAAAAAGCTTAGAAAATTTTTGGTCAGCCACGTCGTTGGACGGCCAAAAGACTTAGTCGATTTTTTGACTGTCCAAGGTTGATGGCGGGCCAAAAGGACTTAGTCGTTTTTTCGACGGTCCAAAGTTGCAGACTGGTTAAGTCTGGTCCGCCTCACTGGCCGTAGGCCATGAGTTGGCTACCATGTCCGATAGGCAGGGTAGGTTTCCCTGAGACCGTGGCCATAACAAAATTAAGTGGCGTCTGACGAAAACATCAGGTTGGCCGGGCCAAACTCCAAAAAATTAAATTGTGGGCGCCGGTAGGAGTTTTCCACAAAGGAGTCGGTCTACTAACTAGGAACATCCTCGTTTGGCCTCGGGCCGGTGCATCTTTTGATGGGCCTCTGGGCGGTCCGTGGTGAGGATGTTGGACATGGCATGCAAAGTGGGTGTACCACAACTTCTATGTGGCTCCCATACTCACTTGTCCCAATGCCTGGTATGGCAACTAGACTCGTGAGCCGCTTAAGGTCCGTTAGGCACCTAGCGGGCCTGGTCCAATTTCTATGGGCCAGGACTTGGCTGTGGCTTGTCGCAAATTCTATGCGGGCCAGGCTGATCCACGGCTTGTCGCAATTTCTATGCGGGCCGTCGCCGCCTTTTGGGCGCTGGATCCTTTCCATGCCGGTGAACCGGGCGTTGTGCCAAGTTCGGTCCGGTGGACTCCGTCGGATGGTCTGGGATGGCCGAGCCAAATTCATGGTCCCAGCCGCTAAGCCCAGAGCCAATCCGGGGAATCCGGTTAAGATCCAGGGATTTGGGTCCGATGAGGTAGACGATACATGGCCGTAAGCCACGTTTGTTGGGCGAGGGTCACAACCGTTGGATTGTGCCCATCATGGTGTTCAAGTCGGGTTCCAGCTGATGTTGGTCCCCTTTTTAGGGCCAACATGCAGGAATGGCCGTTGGCCTATCCCTGCCCTCCTTGTCCGGCTTGGTCGCCGTCGCCCAACCCAGGACTGAGTGGGTCGACGACGCTTTCTTCCATGGCCGCCAGTTCCTGTTCGGTCTGGTTTGCTTGCTGTTGGCTGGAGGCGCTGGTCGGCTGAGCTCCGTGGCCGGATTGTGTGGCCTGGGTTTGGACGTGTGCGGACGATCCTGTTGAGGATCTTTGGGTACGGAACTTCGTTGGAAGTTTCCTCGTCGCCGTTCGGTTAACGAACGCTTCCGCTCCGTCGTCGAAGTCCGTTGGCTGTCGATAGCGGTAGTCTTTGGCGCGGTTCCTGTAAACACTCAGGGCGCTTTGGATTTTGACTCCCGCTTCGATCTCATGGATCTGGTTCCAAGGGGGGCCACCTGGGTCAGTAATCGAGGAATGATTTTCCCCTGCCGGTAGGCAACTTCCAGTTCCCAATGGCACCGTAGGTGACGAAGTCTGGCAACAAAGTTGCGTATCATCATGCCGTTGTAGGAATAAGCATATGTTCCAAGTGGGGCCTACTTGTAGTCTGTCGGTTTGCATGGGATTTCGATGACAGCTCTGCAAGCTGCGATGATGAAACTGGCGTTTGCGTCCGGTAGGACAAACTGAGCCAGGTATTTGACGACCTCAAGTTGGTCGCCCTTGATGTGCAGTTGGCACAAGTCGTTTCAGTCCGGTCTAGTGATGGGCTGTCCAAGTAAGTTCACGTCCGTAGTGCTCGATAGAGCATTGTCGCGGACCATTGGGTAGCCCTCGCGGTTTTCGGTGTGTTCCGCCATGCTGAAGTCACGGGGCCACTCTTTTTTCTGCATTTCCATCTCGAGGTTGGACCGGATGACGAAGGTTTGCAGGTTCTGGACCATAGCGTCGACTTGGGCCCATCTGTCCCTGGGGTATGGGATGGCGCCCATAATGTAATCCGTCACTACCCGGTGGGGAAGCGGTCGGATGTTGATGCCTTGGTCTTCAGCATATTTGTATGGATCGAAGTCCGTAGCACTGACGCTTGCGTCTTGTCGGGCCGGTAGGTCCGATGACGGCGGTGCGGACTTTGTCTCCATCGGTATCTGGATGCTGATATTGTGGGCCACCGAGCTGACGCTTCGTTCTGGTCGCTTGGTGGACTGGGTGACAACCAGGTTGGACTCGGCCTCGTTCCGTTTCCCGGGTGATGTGCGCGGTTGGCGCTCCTCGGGTTGGCTGCGACTTTGGCGGCCAGTTTGGTCCTGGTTGCGACTCTGAATTTGGTGACGTAAGTCATCTGGATTCAGTGGTGTGCGCTGTTCAGTGCGCTCTAGCTGGTATTGGCCTTTCAAGGCGTCCAACAGTCTACCTTCCATCAGCTGTCTGGCCACCTGGTCAACCATGGCTTTGTTGATGTTGTCCAGGATCTGGTTGTACGAAGTCGGCGTAGGCAACTCATATCCGTAGGATTGAGAGCTTGACGATGGCCGCTGTGGATGTGGCTGGTATGAGTAACTTCTCGAGGCGGCCGTTGGGCCACGCCCTGAGGACTGGTCAGAGCCCGTGTTACGGGCTCGGCGTTCCCGGTCCCGTTGCTCCTTTTGGTCTCGAGCCGATGGGCTGAGTGTAGGAATCGGGGTTCCGGTACTGCTCCAGCCAGGTTGTCGGTCGCCGCTGCGTTGCATGTAGAGATCGTAGATCTCTATCTGCTCATGATCCCTCAGTAGGGGGAACAGATGGCTTCCATCACGGCTGGTCATGTGGCAGTATGCATCGAAATTGCCTCGTACCACTTCCAAGTAGAAGCAGTAGGCTCTTTCACTCTCATCGCGAAAGCCCGGCCGCAGGTGGTATGCGCGGGGGAACACCTCCCGTGAGGAATTGTCCCGGCGGTGAGGATATGTCAAGTTATCTCCGCTATTGCGTCTGCAATCCGAGCATCGCGGTTCGTATTTCTGCTGCGGTGTAAGTCCCATTCTCTGTGATAACAGAAATGAAACTTGCAGAATGAGGTTAAGTCCGCTTGCTATGATTGGTCCCTATGATAATTACGCCCTATGTTTTACGTCCCTATAGTTGTACGTGTGATTTTTTGACTAGGCTTTTCTTGCCCGGTGAATTTTTTCGGGATCACCCCCTAGACCCTATGCGATTTTTACGCCTAGGTCACTGATGGTAGGTACGCCGCTTCTTTTTGGACTTGGTTGAGGCCAAGGAGTCGGACTTGGTGGGACGAGGGCCGTAACGGTCCGATGGGACGTTATGTTGTCTGTACCGCTGCTGGGCTTCAGGCTCGTCGACAGTTTGCTCGAGCCATCCTTCTTTCAGCATTTTCTTTACGACGTATCGGACGTCCTCGCAAATAGGGTACAACCCGTTGGGGCGGCCCTGGTTCGGCATGTACGCTATGCCATCGATGAGTTGTGGATGGTACGAGATGGCGTTCAGGTCGTATCGGCCCAGGAGCTGGTTGGCTATTTCGCCTCGTGTGAGGCCTAGTGGGTGCTGAGTGGTGGTCAGCACCGTGAGAACGGCATTACGCCACTCCCAATAGCCTTGAGGAGCTTTATCCACTTTTTCCGGTGGGAAAGTGTAGAAGATCTGCGTGTTGGGCAGATGAGTCCGTAGGATGGCTCCTTCGTTGTAGGCCATCTGAATGTATTTCATCACTTTGGACTTGGTTAGCGGTGGGCCATTCCATTTCCGAATGAGTTGGAAGGCCAGGCCCCCTGTAGCAAGGGTTGTACCCGTTTGGGACAGCGCCTTTAGGGCCGCCTTTATATACGCCCATCGCTTATCGGAATTAGAGATCCTTGGCTTTTTAGAAGGATCTCCGCCAGGCCATTTCCTGGCCACCTTTGGTGTTGGTGGCGAGACGTAGTCTATCCGTGCTATGGCCGGGCACGGGTCAGGTAGAGTCCATGGAATCTCACCGTCATCTGATTCCGGTGAGGTCGAGTCGCGCATCCTTTCCCGTTCGGGCGATGCAGCGCTTCCACTTGGCTCAGCGTTGTCTACGCTGGCTGGACTTTCTTGGCTAGCGCCTTCTGCGCTGCCTTGTTCCTGGTTGGCGCCTTCTGCGCCACCCTGGTCCACCATGTCCTGGTCACCGTTAGGTGGCTGGTTCTCATCACCAGGTGGAATTTCCATGTCGTGGTCCGGTGGGACGTCCATGGTAAGTTTACCGGCTCTGATCATCGTAATCATCTGAGTCGGACTTTTGAGACTCCATGGTTTGGTCCTGGTCCGGCTCTTCTTGTTCTTCGTCCTCTGAGTCCTCCGGTTGTGAGTCCTCAGAGTCCGAATCACTTGGCTGCGGTGAGGGATCTTTTTTCCCTCTTTTCTTTGTGGCCGTGGCCTTTCGGCTCTTTGTAGATGTGGCCGATGGGGCTGGCGAAGGGGGTCTGGACTGGCCAGCTGCGTTAGGCAGTGACACTGTGTCCCTGGGCACGGGCCGAATTCCGGACGCGCGCATCTCTTCCTCCGCTTCCCGTCGTGCAGCATATTCTCTTCTTGTGACGGACGGTCGAGGAGGTTTTTCTACCGGCAAATTCTTTGGGCCGGGCAGTTTGGCCACTTGGGAGATCAAGTATGCCTCCTTGGCTCTGCCGGTCAACTTGTCTTTCGGCGGTCCAACCGCTTTCTTTTTATCCGGGTCCTATTTTGTGCCCACGACGTGTGACACGTACAGAGACCGTTGGGTCTTCTGCGGGATGAACCCGGGAATGGTGAAGCGGATAGGTTCCGCCCGGTAGGCGTTGGTCGTCTCTAAGGTTCCTTCCTTGACCAACACTAGCAACTCATCTAATATGATCTCTTCAAGTTTCACCAGGTCCTCCTCTCCTCGGTAATAGAGAGCGTTGAGGGTCCTGACGATGTCGACCAAGTTGGAGCCTCTTGGGTTATGCAGGTAAGCAATGGTCCTGCATATCGGGTGAAAGGGATAATCCCAGCTGCGGGAAAGCCCTGCTGGCCGATGAGGCACGTAAAGCTCCATCATGCTGGTCCAGTCACGGTGTGTGCGGACCAGGAGTCCCATATCCAGAATAAGAGTTACTACTCGCCGCATGAAGGGTGCCGTAAGTACACGGTCCGCTGGCAGTAGCCCTCTGCATTCTTCTCCTTGAGCCATTCTGGCTCGGAGGACTCGGACGAGACATTGGTACATGTCTCTTCCTGTTACACGTCTCATGATCCTGGCCGCTGCCACCCATTGGCGCACATATGGACCCGTTGGGATCTCAATGTACGTGGCCTCTGGTCCAGGGTTCGGGAGCTCAGCTTCTTCGTCTCCAGGCGAGGGGAGCATTGTCTCCTCCAAAGGTGGTTCACCTGGGGGGACTGGCTCGTATTCCTCGTCTCGCCATGAGCGAAACGGTGCTGGCTCCTCTGACTTGTCCATGCTGTCCGATAGGACTTGGACGTCTTCGTCGCCTGACAGCCGTTTTTCAAGCTGGGCGATCAGGCCTCGTGACTTTTCTTGTCCTTGGCCGCTTGTTTCTTCTGGCGGTTCCTTTCGGCCTCTGGGTTTGTTGCTGGCCGAGATGTGGCCGCCTGGCTCCCACTGGGTTGAGGGGAGTTTGGACGAGTGCCCGGTTTGGCCCTCGGTTGAGGAGAAGTTGGACGAGAGGCCGGTTTGGCCCTCTCCGGGTTCTTGGCTTTTCTCGGCTGCCTATTCCGTTGGGAATTAGCTGAGTGTATTACACCCAGGCCGAGTGCAAAATTGTCCATTGTCCCAGTTACGGGGAATGTTACTGGACGGCCAAAAGGTATGTCGTCGACACTAGCGGGCATGTTTGCTAAGTTCATCGGGACAGCGGCCGTTGGCGCTCTTCCGGACTGGCTTTGGCCTGCCGATTCTTGTGCCGGCGAAGTGGCCTTAGGTTGCTCCTCCGGTTGAGCCGGTTCGGGCTGTGGCGCTATGGCCACAGGTCCAGACGGAGAAGTGTCCATTGGCTCTGAAGCCGCTGGTGGTTGTGGCCTTGGCGGTACCACGATTAGTGGGACGCTTGACAACGAGGCTTCAGCCATCATTGGATCTTGCCCCGGTGGGGGAAAGGCCCTTTGATTGCGACGGGTCCGATAATCTTTTACCATTCGGTAAACTACTGGCGCGAGCATCTCGGATAACATGTCGTATTCCTCCATGTTATTCTGTTCCTTCGCCTCCTGCCTCTTTGTTAGCAGGAATCGGTATCGCCGTCGTTCGTTTTGGTCTGCATGGATATATAAGTGTCTCTGCTCGGTAGGAGTGAGAGCACTCATAGGCATCAAGGCCGTGTCGGTTTCCACTTCTTGGGCCGAGACAGCCGGAGTTATCTGCACCTCCATTCTGGCCGATTCTGCGACCACTGGTGCAGGAGTCCTAACCGTAACCGTTACTGGCTCAAGTGTTGAACCTGCGGACACCGTAGGTGCTGCGATTCGTTCCACGGTTATGGTCGTGGTTGGCTGCTGACCGGATGGTGTGGCGTCCATCTTCTCCTTGGTCGGTGATTTGCCTGGCCGGCTCGGTGTGAACCTGGCAGGCGCCGGTTCGATGGCCGGCATGCTGGGCATTCGCGCCGGAGTTGATGTGACGCGTCCAGGAGAAGTCCTTTTTGATGGAGATCGACTCTGGCGTGACGATTCCTTCGTTGAAGGTGGCCGGACCTGACTGGTCTCATATAACGCCCTTTGGACATGTTCGTCCAAGTCTTCTTCAATCTCCGACTCCTCGCTGGATAGGACACCCCAGAAGGTTGCTGGCAGTTGAGGACGTTCGTCCTCACTTGCTGCCTCCTCCGGTGGGAGTTGGTCTTCTACTGGCTGTCCTGGTCGTGGGCGTGGTTCGACTGTCCATGCCCTTGGGTCAATGTGTGGACCCCTTATGTAGATGGCATGCTCAATGATTTCGCTAGGCATCTTCCGTTGGCGAAGGGCCTGGCTTTTGCTCCGCATGGCCATCAACTTTCTGATGAGGATTGTGCGTTCTTGGACCATCAGTTGACAGCCTCAGTTGATGCGGTCGATTTTGCGGTCCGTTAATGTTTCATCGCCAGCGCGTAGTCGTTGGCGCATATCCTCTTCAGTCAGATTAAAGCGAAGATCAACTTCTATCATCTCGCTAACAGCCCGGTTGTGCGGATCATCCCATGACTCTGTCTGAGTCAGTCGGATACGATGCCTCGTTGGAGGTTCGTCCCGCAATGGCTGAGTTGTTCCCGACGGAATCTTTGGTGCTTCCGGTGGTGAAAGCACGTGTTCCTTGCCAGGAAAGTCCTTCGGCGGCGACTTCTTCTTCTTGGTCGTTAGGCCTTGAAGCGTCAAAGTCGGTAATTCCGCCTTCTTTGGTTCAAGTATGGACGGGCCGGGACTGGTAGGGCCAGGAACGTCTAAGTCCGTTGGTGGGCCACTCCACGCTTGTAGAGTGGGCCTAGTTGGACGGTTCAGCTCCAAGTTGTCTCTTGGCCCTCGCCAAGGTGGGAGTGACCGTTGTCAAGGAGGCTCTTCCGCTTCTGGAGGAGTCCTCTTCTTCTTCTTAAACCTGGGCGACTGTGGACCACTTGTTGTGGCAGGAGTGGCTGGTTCTGGCCGTCCTCCTGTCGATTTCCTGTCCGTTGATCGAACAATAAGGGTCCCATTTGATGTGTCGCCTTCAATTGGTTTAGGCGAAGGCTGTGATGACACCGTTGGTGCATCAACAGCCATTGGACTTGTCGGTTCACCAGCCGGTTGGACTGGTGTTGGCTCTGCTTCGGCCAACCTTTCCGACGAAGGCTCCATAGTTTTGTCTTGCAGGCTCACGTCCATTTCGACGTCCTGCTGTTGGACTTCTGTACTGCTGCCCGCTGTGGCGGTTCCAGCAGTGTCCATAGGTTGGCCGGATGTTGGACCAGGCACCGTTAGGGCCGGGGCCGTCTCAGTTGGCGTCGGTTGTCCAACTGATGCTGGGGCGACCGGTTCATATGTCAGGGCCAGAGGTTTTGGTCCGGACACTGGTGATGGTCGCCATTCATTCACCGGATCGAAGTCACTGGAGCGCGCCGGCGTTGATGAGCCAGGTGGATGGACCTGCCAGTATTCTTCGATACGGTCTCGGATCCATCTTGTTAAGATGTCGAAGACTCTTAGTGCGAGACCGGTAGGCATCGTACTATTGGGAGTAATTTCTCTAAGTAAGGTTATCCGGTAGGACAGCGTTTGTTGCTGATCCATCAATCTGGCCGCTTCTGGGTCAGATGGTTCAAGGTTCCGGATTTGGTTTGTTAAGCGACGCTCGATATCCTCGGCGTCTCTGATGAGGTCTCTGTGCCTCAGTGCCTGAGGGATCGTCATCTGTGTCGGACCAGTGTCGACATCGCGTAACCGTTGATCCGCTGCCGCCTGGTCCTCATCCCATTTTGACGTAAGGTGCGAGGGGCCGGTTGATTGACATTGTCCGGTTGGTTTAGTACCGGGAAGTCGTCCGTGTAGACCGGTCTGCCTCGTGTGGCACTGCCCCTCATGATCATTGCCAGGCGTTCCGCTATGTCTGGTGGTGGCGCCAATGAGGTTGGCCGTGGGTGGACCTGCCGTTCTGGCGCGACCAAGTGATCAGGCGAGGCTGTTAGACCTGGTACAGGGATTGAATCTGGTATGTCGAGCCACTCGATGTCGCTGTCGGTTTCTGTGTCCGACGCGCTCGCTGGTCGACTAAGTGCTGGTCCGGCTGCAAATCGTTCAGCCGAGATCCGCATAATCCTCAGAAACCGCATCTTCAATTCCTCCGCCGGATGGCGTGTTGAAAACTGTGTCGGCGTGAGGAGTCCAGTTTGTCCTACGCCTGTTGACTGCCCCGGTCGAGGCTTAGGCAACACGCGCCGAAGTGCTTCGTCGATCAGGCCAAGCTGGTATTGCCGGTTACGGAAATCACGCAATGCCGGTGGGTCATTGGCCGTGTTTATTGGCTTGTCCATAAACCGTAGCATGGCCCGTCGAATCCTGGTAATGTATTCCAGGACGCGTTGGAATTCCAAGTCCAACGCGGCTTTTCTCCGTAGAGTGGGGGTGTCTACGCCTTTCAGGCTACTAATGGCCTTGCGGATTGCCTCTTCTAAGGATTCCGCCGCGTGAAGTTCGCGTTCCAAGGGCGGTATGTCTGGGTGAGCCCTTAGGTCGTACGGAGAAGAAGCCGGTTCTCGCGGT
>NW_026570706.1:0-16990 GCF_019649055.1 Paramacrobiotus metropolitanus
GAAACATGAACTCCGGAAACACTGCCATCAGTTCGCCAGTGGAGAAACGCGGAAACGCTTATTATTTGTTTATTTTATTTGTTGCTGTTATTCGCTGAAATGGATGCACGTGCCCATTGCCCGTACCGGACATCCAGCCATCTGTACCATTTGACTGAACCTGCAAAGGCGGACGCAAACAAAGGGTCGTCGTAGGGACAGCTCCACGTTTTGAACAGCGCGGACGCTGCTGATATCTGAGGATGTAATCCGCAAAATAAGCAGCTAAACTTGAAACGTCTCGAAGACTTGGAAACTGTTTCGCGGGCGGTGAACCATACGCCGCCATCTACTGTATGAGGAAAGAAGTGGAAGCTATAGAGCAGCAAGACGCACCGCATGAAAACTGACCACCTCTGGAAAAATCCCCGACCGAATAATATCGCCGGACTAAGGCGTTTTAATTTCAGTCATTTATTTTAACGGCTGTTTGTATGAAACGTGTTCCCCGGACAAAAATGGTTCGCCCGCACGTTTATAACGGCCGGCCAAGGCTTGTTCAGTATCCACGTTCATTCTCTGACGCAACAAAGAACGGAAAGTCGTTCATTTGCATTAATAAAGCGCGTCGATGAGACGCGGTGAATCTTCAAGAAAGACGTTTAAGGAGAATTTATACATATCCGCAAGATCGAAAATGAGATTTTCAAAATTCTACAATGTATTAAAAGGTCTAATAGCAGGCGGAAGTTGAGTAAAATTAGGTAGCAACGAAAAATTAAGTTTTTTCGTTGCCGACCAGTAGCCATTTGGCGGGCTGCGGCATCAATCTACACCACCTGTGGTCAAAATCAGTGAAAGATAGATTGCTTCAAGAAGCGATTCTTTCATTCTGGAAGATACCTTGTGGTTGTTATATACCATGCCAGCTTGCTAGTGTGACAGGAGCAGGCAAGGCTCATGTTTACACATTGACGACGCATAGAGCATGACAAAGGCGCTAGACAATGGAAAGCAACAGCGTTGTCTTGTGATTGCACGTGAAACAGTGGCCGAAGTCCACTCTTCGGTGTGCACAAATCTAGTGTGGCGGCACTGCATGCGCAGAATCGGTGGGACTAAAGGAAAGCGCAGTAAAAAAGAAGGTTCTTCGCCCCACCCTGAAAAATTCGAAAACCAACTTCTAAAATCAACAAAAATTCGTAACGGTTTCAGAAACACTCTAACGTTGATCAGATTTAAGAAAAATCATTTTCAAAAACAATTATGAAGCCTTTTTACGAAAAACGGTTGCACATCTTGTCAAAATAAATAAAAGTAACTTCCGGTGTCGAAAAGTTTGTATTCCCTGGATAGGGTGAATTTTGTCCAAAAAACGCTCCACAGAACTTCAGTCATTTCAGCTATACACAGCTTCGTGCTTGAATAAAAAGTTTCCAAAATCTTCTTCAAAAGTTATTACTTCCGCAAAATAACGACTTTCAATTGGCAACTTTTACACTTTAAAATAACTTAATCGAGTTCAAACTTGCACAACATGTAGTAAAAAATTAATATCGTTGTGCTGTGTCAAATGCGTAGTTATGATGCACCACAAGCGCACGCATTGTGCCAATGAGAATAGTCGGCAGAGGTCGAAATCGGTATAATCTCTTCTTAAAACGGGTTGAAATGCAATAATAACACTGCGTTAACAGCCAATCAAATATTAATAAATTCCGAAGTTCACAAATTTACAGCTTCACAATATGTAAGCTTTTTCTTAGCGTTTTTCAGATTTCTTTAAATACTATTCAAAATCTTACGCACGTCATTTCACTATGTTCCTTGCTGGGGATGACGTAACCGCTTGTCTTGAGTGGTAATTAAAGATAAGATTGTACGGTAAACGGTGCAGTCACTGAAGATTTAAATGTGCGCTTTCTAGAAGGGCGGACGCCTGCGACAGGAGAACACTGCGGATTTTATAAATGGAACTTAAAATTAATATAAATTTCTGAATTTACCGAAGATACTGAAGAAATAAAAATCTGCCGATGACGGGACTCAAACCCGTGCCAGATGCGTCTGTAGCCGTCCGTCTTACCACTGATCTACACCGGCGTGCATTATTAAAATTAAGATTTTAGCGCACTGTGCGACTGCCTATCAGCTTACCAGATTTCACTCTGTGTGACCTGATATGTGATCCATAGTATACGGCTTGGTTGCGCGAAACGTTCTTCAACATATAGCGCATGTTTTCCATTATCGCGTACGTATCATCATCAGCTTTATAAAACCAATCATATTTGTCGAGGTGCTGGTTATAGGCATGCCTGAAATTTGAATGATCATGTCAGTTTCAGTACTCGTACAAACGGTAAAATATTATCTTGTTTACTTTAGATAGCTAAGTTTGGCTATTGATAGTCAATGTATCAAACTGACCATCTGAATACTAAAAATCAAGCGGGTATAGGATAGGAAGGCCGCAGGGGCGGAATCCGCTGCTTCTAACCAGGTCTGTGTTAAAGGCTAAGTCTGCGAGCTTGAGTAGATTAAACTGATTACAGCACGCTTTACCGTAAATGCACAATGAGTCTAGAGGGTCAAAAAAGGGAGGAATTTTAACTGTTCATATACTGTTTTTTCACTGTTTATATACAGTTTGACGTGCTGAGCTGAACTGAAATACTCGGGGAACGTGCCCCGGTCCCAGAGGTCGCCATTGAAATTTTCCCGAAATATACGCAGTTTGACTTGCTGAGTCGAACTGAAAGTGCTTCGGAACTCCTGACATAGGTTACTGAGGTCGGCATCAAAGTTTGTTAACATTGAATTCTGGAGTTGCCAAATTTATCTCTTCCGAAGAGATGCCACGAGATTTTGAATTTAAACCTTCCGAAGTTTGACACAAAAATTTTGCGTGGTACCACAATGGCTAGTAAAATAGCAACGCTTCAATTATAGCGATTGCATTCAGAATTTACTACGAGTACTGTATTACAGTCCGTCCGACAGTCACGTAACTCGCGCACCAAGTGCTCAACAGCGTCTGCGTTGCAGCGAAAATTTTGCGCTGCAAATGAAAACCTTTTTTGTCAAACGCAAATTTTACGAAAAACTGAGTTTGACAGAGTTTTGTTACTGCCGGCCGCGTTTATTTGTTGCTCACAAATTGTAAACTGAATTATTTACTTAGTAAAAGTTCTCTATTCAGTATCTCTTACTATTACTTACTACTTACTTTTCACGACTCGGCTGCTTTTACTTTTACTTACTTCTGTTCTGTTTTGCAGTTTTACTTACTTTTCACTGAATTGCTAAGTAAAACACAAAAAAGTTTACTAAGTAAAACAACAGTTAAATTCACTTCCGCCAACGCGCTTCCGATCACTTCGGCCAACGTTCATTTCGGCCGAGGTTCACTTCGGCCAGCACTCCTTGACTGAACCCAACCTAACATTATTGAATGACATAAACCTAACCTAATCCTTAGTGATCCGCTTAACGACGTAACGTAACCACGCTAGAGTAAGCGCAATAACGTTGTCACGCGAGAGTAAGCAACGAAACGTTACCCCGCGAAAGTACGCGCAGTGACGCTACCACTCAACAGCAAGCAGCGGAAGGTAAACACGCGAGAGAAAGCTGCGTAACCCTATTGCAGAGAGCAGTTCGTAATTTTACCACGCAAGAGTAAGTGGCGTACCACGCTAGAGTAAGCGCAATAACGTTACCACGCGAGAGTAAACAGCGTGTGAAAGTAAGCGGCGTAACGTTACCGCCGAAAGTAAAGGGCGTATCTTAACCACTCAAAGCAGCGTAGCGTTATCTCGCGAAAGTAAGTGGAGTAACGTAAGAACGCGACAGTAGGTGACATGACGTAAGCACACGAGACGAAGCAGCGTAATGTAAGCGCGCGAGACGAAGCAGAGTAACGTTACCGCGCGAGAGCAAGCTGCGTAACTTTACCACGCAAGATTTGACAGCGTAATGTTACCACGCGAAAGCAGGCTGCGTAACGTTACCAAACGAGAATCCACGTAACTATTACGGTAAGCTACGTATCTTTATTGCAGAGGGTAACCAGCGTATCGTTACCGCGTGAAGGTTAGCGGCGTAACATTACTACGCGAGAGATAACGGCGTAACGTGATCGCACGAGGGTAAACGGAGTAACGTCACAACGCGAGAGTTTACGGCTATGCTAGCGGTTAGGTACATGAAATTGTGCGTTAAATATTTGGCGTAAAACCTAAACACACTATACAGTAGAGTTAGTTTTTTAGTTTAAAAGATTAACGTGATCCACTTAGGACGTCTGCTAAGCTTTGAAATGCTACCCTTTTATTAAATACAAACGACAAATTAATCCACTTTCGTTGGATAGCGCCGCGGTCGTTGCTAGTCCAGTTTATTCAAGCAGAACTCTCTGTTCGAACAGATCCCGCCTCTAAACTTTCTTATGGACCAGAGCCGGGTTTGCCTTCTATTGGGCCAGAACCAGCCTTGCGGCTTTCAGACCTGTACAGCATTTAACTTTCGTTGTCATCAGCCCAGTGCAGGGTACAGAACTTTAAGAAAACAGGAAACGCACACTTCCAATCCATCTTGCATTTCGCGATATGTTCAGTAGGGCGGTCGCTTTGCAAAAGCGCTGGCTTCTTGAAGCTACAAGGCTTCCATACCGTTAACGAGTTAGGTGATATTAGAGATCTCGAACACGCGAAACACAAAAGTAATCTTTATCTTAAGAATGCGATTATGAAAAAATATCATTGCACCAGGCGGTAACCAGGCGGTAACCGATAACCGTAAGACGACTAACTACCGGACAATGTGAATTACCTGAAAGCGGCTTTTGTTTTTCCCCAAAGATTATCACGTCCTTCCGGTACGCCAGGGTTCAGAATTCTTTGAGAATCATTAACTAGGCGGTTTTCTGCAGTTACAAAAAAGTAGCTGCTACAGTGCCTGGCCCAAGTTTCCTGTACGGCTTTGGCTTTTTCTTGGTTACTAGGGCTCGATAAAATGAGGCAGAGAATTCTGATCGCAGGCAAAAAGTCTTTCAATGGACTGCCACCACTGTCTTCTGAAAAAAAGCGATCGTCAAGTTTATCGTAGCACTATGCCGTCAGATACTAATACAGATAAAAGAATCAAATGCTAATGGCCGGAACAAGCGAGAACAAGAAAATTGTTCGCTTGTAGCCGGCAGAAAGGTAGACGGGTGGATGGTGGAAATCGCATCCACCAATCTGCTGAAGGCCAGCAGATTGGTAGATGGGATTTCATTGATCATCCACCCGTCCACCTTTCTGCCGGCTGCATTAAAGAATCGCAAATACTTGGAAACGCAAGCACCAGTGCTGCACAAACTATGCACCATAATTTACATAAACATGCACCATAATATAAGGGGAAAAACACAGCCGTACTCTGCGATTGCTTTAAGCGGCTAGTTGTTTCGAAAACGGCTCGGTTTACATGTTCAGCAATGCATTAATGAGGTGACAGACAGAACATTATCATACTGTAGCCGCTAGATGAAGTGAGACCACTGTTAGATCCGGGCGCTGCCTTCCACTCGTCAGGCATTGAGCACGAGCCTTCCTCCCCCCGGGCGGCACACCTTTATTTTGCATTTAGTATTGTACTGCCCCTACCAGGGGCACCCCAGAAACCACAACAAATCAGATATTGTACTGCCCCTGCCAGGGGCACCCCAGAAACCACAACAAATCAGATTTATAAATAGAAAACTATCAGAGCTGTGTCCTTGTGCTCTTAAAACAAATAGAAGTATCTTACGTTGCAAAGATTAAAAAAATAGCAAAGAACAGTAAAACACGTCAAATGTTGCCATTTATGTTGGTAGCAGCAGAGGGAAATCAAAAACATTTTTGCATGGAGCAAAGTTTGCTAGCCTCAGCAAAGTACGTATATTGGGCGTACATTTTTCCGTACACCAGACTCTGTGGTCTCACTTCATCTAGCGGCTACAGTATTACTTCCAAAGTACTGGTGTACCAAAGTGACCTCCCCGAACATCCCCGAACAAGCCGAAACTGACGATTCTGAGCTGGGGCATTTGAAAGTATGGCATAACTTCGAAAGTAAAGCAATACTTTGAAAGTGCCATATTACGTTCAAAGTACTGGTGTACCAAAGTGACCTCCCCGAACAGGCCGAAACAGAAGATTTAGATGTTAGGCGTTTTGAAAGTACTGCTGTATTTTTAACGTAAAGCAATACTTTTAAAGGGCTGTATTACTGTCAATGTGCCTTTCAAATTGCTGGTGCGCAAAGTGCAAGTGTTAAAAAGCGATGTTCACATTTTTGCATTTTTACATTTTCACCTTAATACAGACACGTTTTCACCGCGGTGCACTATAGTGCAACGACGACAACAAGTCTACAACTCAAGATATAGAATGATATGAGCAGCAGATCGACAGTGTGCCAAGTAGATACACCGATGTATTATGGTACCATAGTGAAAAGATATTATATACTGCTTTTCAGTGATGCTACTTTTCATAGCAGCCGAATAACTTGTATCCTTAAGTAAACATTCACCACGACCAAATCTAGTTTTATGAGGGTGGCAAAAATTGATACGCACATTCAGCCTGTAAGAGATGCACGCGCTAGTGAGTGCCCTCAGTTCACTTAACCATTGACAGGTTGCTTATTAGACAATAGACATACACATATTGTATACCATCAGAAGTAAGACCGCTGTTCTATGGGCTGACAGAGAATGCAGTCTACTATCTGCCACCCGACTCAACTAGACTGGGTGAAGGTCTGCTAATGAGATTTTTGTACCTTAAGTTGGATTAAGGGACAGAGAGAACGTGTACAGGAGTCGACTGGGTCTGATGGTACATTACCATGCATTATGATGCCCAGCCAACGACAAGTAGCTAGTTTGCAGTGACTTTGGACCGTAATGCTAACCTGCTTTGCAATTTGATACTATGCTAACAGTTCTGGCAATCGTTTTTAATTTACTGGTCTTGGTTCTGTTACGTGGGGCCTTATGGGCGCCCACGTACCTTCGACGGCGAAACAGCGGCGAACCCGGACCTAGGCTTTAATGCCGAAATCTAATGTGCGCACCGTGGCGCAGAAAACACCAGACTAATGAGATCGGATCCTACAGTCAGCGCAGCTGTGCTGTAGATCCGCCAAAACACCGCAGAAATGTGTGGGATGGAAATCTCCAGAACAGCGAAACACAACGGCGAATGGCCAACCATGAAGGCGGAGCTGTCGGCCTTCACAGTTCATTCACTTTTTATTAACAACCAGTGACATTTTGACTGAAACTCAAATCAAAGTCAACAGTCACTAAACTGACAGTAAAACAACTGCGCCACCCCGCTTCGAACAAGCCGCAGTAACCAAAACAGAAACAGCATTTCCGCGCTGGAATTCTACGCTTAACTAGTCTATTACTTCCTGGCAAATTGCCCGAAATATCTGCAGCATTTCCCTTCATAATAGCCATTAGCCAAGCTGATTTGCCGTTTAGGCAAGGCCGTGGGTCTGCTCTCCCTTAATCTTTCCATTATAATGCTTCCAAAGAAACTGGTCATTTCTGTAGAAGTTATTCCCTAGACTCGGCCCGCGCTCAGGCTCGGACTTGGACTTGGACTACTACCCTAAAACTTGGACTTGAACCACACTTGGACTTTTTAAATTGGACTTGTAAACTTTGACTTGGACTCTTCAACTTGCTATCCGTGAAATGTGAAATTTTTAACAAATTTTTGCATGATAGATCTTGGTCTGTAACACTGCAGGGATTTCGTTTCCACGCAAAAAGTTGAGGTTCAGACTCCAAAATTCAGCGAACAGAACCCAAATTTCTAATTTAATTTTGGTCACTTGATCACTTCTGTGCGTCAGGCCAGTAAATTTCCTAGCCTTGCGCATGGCACTTTCGTATAATTTTTGGTACAAAAATCGTATTGTTTAATAAAAAATATGTAATATTTTTGGTACAAAAATCGTATTGTTTACTAAAAAATAATTAAGTTGATTCGACAAAATGAATATTTAATAATCAGAGGAGGCTGAAGAGTTTTAGACGATAGCGTGGTTGACTGACGGAACCTACATTTTATCTAAAGGCAATAGTGCTGTCTCCCTTGCTATAATTTTATTGTTGCTCGTTACACTGTGGGTAATATAAAACAGAACCGCTCAAACTATAATAAAAAAATCTCTGTAAGCTTATCCACTCCATCCATGGTGCCCAGTACTGACGCCGCGTTCCCCCGTTGAATCTCAATCGACAGGCGCTGTCGAAGAAATTCGTGCGATCGTACTTCTCCGGTTTGTTGTCGCAGTCTTTTACCCAGCTCCTTGACGATGGCGATGGCCGCCGCTCCCCAAGGGCCCAGCGTTTCAAAAGCGATTGGGACAAAGATATAGCGGCCGTTCAGATAGGAATACAGTCTGATTTTCTTTTCCTCGGCTTGCGTAGCGGCGGCTCCCGCTGTGGCGGACGTTGCTTTAACATGTGACGCGGCCACTGTGTCTACGCATGTCACATCCCATGCTAGACACATTCCGCGTTTCCAGGCGAATGTCGTACAGCCATCTGGGCAGCGTTCCGTTGTAGGAGATGTTCCGCGCGGCTCTAACTTTGCTGGTACACCCGCAGACACGCAGCTCTGCAAATGATACTGTTTAATCCACCGTGACGTGGATGCCTTCCCGCGGAAAACGCGCATGACAATCCGTGGTGACCATAGCCATCGACGGGTTTGTGGCATTTGTTACAATCATGAGGATCACAGATCGTAGCACCTAGACGCAAACCGACGCTGATTTTCAAGGCATCGTCGTCCAGCAAGTTTCCAATGTGAGCTGAAGGCAATGCGTTCAACCAGATGCCGGCTTCTGGCCTTGACTGGGCAAGCAAGCGGGCTGTATTCACTTCGTCACCTCGGAACACGTCCAATAACGTTGACAATGAAACGTTACAAAGTGGCAGATCCCAGGCTTTTTGGGACTTCCGGAAGGCGAGGTCTGGGATGTCAGGCTGACGGGAACCTAGTTTCCATAAATCAAGGGCTTCAGTAACGTTTACTACTCCGTAGTCTGGAAGCAGCATGGACACCAAGCCGGATACGGAATGAATCGAAGCCAAAAAGGCTGGGAGAGATAATTCTTCCGACCGGCGGATGCCGATTCCGCCTCTGCTAACAGGTAGGGATGCCTGACGCCAGCACGGATAGTCGTCGTGATTGGTACGCACATTGGATAACTTCTGGAAACATTCGCGCAATGTTTCATCTAACTGATAAAGCAGCTTGGGATATCTCCACGCGTTACAACATCGTAGCATGTAGATAATTTTCGGTGCGCCGAGGCAGTTTTTTAGGAGAAACAGCGCATGATGGCTTGGAAGTACTTGCAACCGTTCACAGACCAATGTCAACGTTTTGGCTTTTTCGTCCAGTAATGGTCCGACAGCTTCGTCCAGTACAGGAGCACCGAGTAATGACATGGTAGATTTCGACAGAATGCGCAGTTTGGGATAACGTTCAAGAAAGTTCTCTGTGACTTTACGTCTCCCTTTAGGCTTTTCTTCAGTTAGTAAATTACTTCAGTTTTTTTATCGACGTCGAGCCAGTTCACGTCGTGATCGAGCACTGGGGGCATATTATAGGTATTACTCTGCATTACTAAAATTCTGACCCATAAACCAATTTTGAACTTAAAGGCTTAGTTCATAACTTCCATTGTTCTATACTCAATCGCAGTCGTACTCGTGGGGTTCGGGCAGATTTTCGAAGAACAGTTGCGCCATAAACTTCGATCAGTATGACATAGTACAGAAATTTCTGTACAGTAAATTTCATGTTTTTCAGCGAGTGAAATTTTCTTATTTGTGATTACACAGGCTGTTTACAATGCACTCATATTGATATACATGCTGTTTTTCTTAGATTGCTAGTGTACTTAATAAATTGTTATTGGCAGATTGATAGTTAACTACAGTACTGATTTGAACCAGAACGTATTATTGAGCAGTACAGTACTCATGCAATCATAAAGTCCATACTTACTATTATAAAGACTTAGTCAGTACTTTTACTGGCAACAATGGTTATTTTGATATCGCATGCTACTTTAACAGTCGCTTGGAGACAGTTTGTGCTTAGTCAATTTCCGTCGCGATGAGCTAACAACCGTGATTTAGTAAAGGGCTGTAAGACAACGATGAGTGCTACGGCTAGCAGTACTACTGTAAAATAAATCTGGTGCTAAATAACTGCTAATGCCATACCAGACCCAGTCGACTCCTGTACACGTTCTCTCTGTCCCTTAATCCAACTTAAGGTACAAAAATCTCATTAGCAGACCTTCACCCAGTCTAGTTGAGTCGGGTGGCAGATAGTAGACTGCATTCTCTGTCAGTCCATAGAACAGCGCTCTTACTTCTGATGGTATACAATATGTGTATGTCTATTGTCTAATAAGCAACCTGTCAATGGTTAAGTGAACTGAGGGCACTCACTAGGGCTAGCGGTATGTGCATCTCTTACAGGCTGAATGTGCGTATTAATTTTTGCCACCCTCATAAAACTAGATTTGGTCGTGGTGAATGTTTACGCTCGGTAGGTACGTAGCCTGTTCAAACTTCTGGAGGATCGCAGCGTTCAATTGGACAAATGGTACTCACTTGTCAGTAGGACGCACCTTGTGATATCCTGAATGTATCCTAGCGTAGCCTACAGACTTACAGTCAATGGGCTGAGATCATTGCACCAGAAATGTTAGTGATGCTTTGTCCTTTGATCCTTTTGTTACAGTACCAGTGATTAAACGAACTATGTTGTCCCGTTGCACGAAAAGGCTAAAGCATTAACCAGATTAAAGATGCCGACTTTTTAAACAAATTCTAAAATATTTTTTGCAGGTTCAGAATTGCAACCCACAGTCCTTTCCGAATCGATGCAACCTTTAAGGTATAAGTTGTCCAGTTTCTGCGTAATGACGGTCACAATCATCGAATTTAAGTTTAGGGCGATATTATTGATTAGTGTTTGTATTAACAATAAGAACAAAAATTTCGCAACCTGGATATCGAGTGCCGACTATACGTTCGGAAAATGGTAAATTGTTTGACGGTGTTGTGTCATGCAACGGTTGTGGCCGACGGCAAAGGTTATTTAAAACGGCGTTTTGGGAAGGATAAATAGGACGGTAAGGTTTTGAAAGCGGCAAAGGCAAAGGTAAAGGTGAAGTTGAAAAAGGCAAAGTGAAAAGGCAAAGGCAAAGGGGAGCCAAAGGTAATCTTGGCCGACCCTGTGCCAAGGTGCATACTGTACAATTTGCAGCAGCAGCAGCGCTTTGTAAGTCAACTTGTAAGCCGTCGGGAACACTTTGTAAATCGACTGTTTTGTGGTGCAACCGATGGCGAAAGCAATTTACAGCAAGTACTTACGTACTACAGTCTACAGATACTGCAGTACATATTCCAGAATCAAATAGTACAGTACTACCAATACATTTGCAAGGTGATCTTCCAGAACACCGAACGAATCGAAGGCACCGATTGAACGAGTCCAGGCAGTGTTTGAAACGAATTTAATTTAGCCAGAAAATCAGGAACAATTTTAGGTGCTTGAAATGAAGAATAGTTTGGGGACAATTGAGAGACTGTTTCGTGAACAAAAGCTGAAATACATCGGCTGGACCATACACACAAAACGGCATGGGGACCAGAATCGTTTTTTCTCCGAAAACCAACCGGTGCCCGAATAAAGTTAAGGTGGCCATTCGGATTTCTTAGTCTGCAGTGTCGCGCTCTTATTTTGCGAACGGTGATATCAACGTTGGCGCCCAGTTCCTTCTGGATTGTATTTTGTAAAGCATGGCCAAAAAAGACTTCCCACGGTTGCACGGTGACCTCGAAAAGTGAACCGTCCTACATTTTGACCACGCCCACAGCTGTACCGCTGTCCTGACCCAGGAGTGACTCGAAGTCAATGGTGTGACGTGTAGTAGAAGGACCACTGGGTGGGTAACTTACCTAAGTTGAAGCCAGAGGGCTAAGGCATGCGTGGAAATTTAAAATGAATTTTGAATAAGGGGAAAGCAGCCACGGTAGCTAGACTGCAGCGCATTGTCAACGAGGGCTGCTTTAGTTTTGATATTCCTATGATTCGTCACGCCCTCAAATCTTGGATCCCATGAGTCTGAACGATGTGGGGTACATTGGGCCATACCATAGAAGTTGGAAAAGGTTAAGTTTTTAACAAATGGTTCATGGGAATTTTTTAAATGGATGCCGCCAACTTGGCGTGACCAGGGTTATTACGTCGATGCTGCATGCACGGGGGCCGAGAAAAGGTTTCGGCTGCGTGCATGGCCAAAATGTTCCTTTTTAAATCGCTTAAAGTAAAAAAAATTTAAAGCCGATATTTGGGTGGGAATATGGGGTGGAAGTGAGGCGCCTAATCGATCACTGAATTTTAATTAAATTAGAACGGAGACAAAGGGGTGAATGTGGTGAATGGGGTCAGGGAGCCGAAAAAAAGAAAGAACGCTGAATACGGGTGCCTATATGTTATGGCACAGGTCACCGCATTTGTCGATCTGTGGGCCCGAAAGCCATAACATGAACCGGAAATTATGCGAAGTTGTGTGAAGGCCGCATTTGATGCCATGCCGGCAAGGTTGACAAAACCTTGACTCTGACAAAATTTTCGTTATATTCTGTGATTTGTATACCGATTTACATACCTCGACTGTGGCATACCACGAAATGCAGTTTATAACGAAGGCGGCTAAAGATCAATGGAAAAAAGGCTGTAATGTAAGGGCGGGACGCCTCCTCGAGTAAGCTATTCGCTGTTTCTGGGGATTTCCACCGCATTGCTGCGCTGTTTTGACGGACCTGCAGCACAGTTGCACTGGCTGCAGGATCCTTCCTCATAGTCTTGTGTTGCTGCGCCACGGTGCGCATTAAGATTCGGCAATAAAGCCTCATCCGGGTTCACCGCTGTTCGCTGTCGAGGTTACGCGTGGCGCCCATACGGCACCGCGTTATAGTAAAATTATAATTTATCAATTTAAATTCAAAAAATATTAAAAAAAATTTTTGCAGTTTCCGTGCGTACAGCCAGAACCCGTGCGGACCAACAAAAGTCTCCCGTTCACGTAACCAACACCCAGTTTACTTGTGGGCGCAACCATAATGTAATTTTTATCATGTTGACATGCTACGCGGAAGTCGCCGCGTTAACATGGGATTATTTCTAGTACTATTGAGTCGTAAAATCTAGCAATCAACAACCAATTAGCGGTAAGTCGCCGGTAACCCAAGTAGCCAAATCTCGCACAACAGTCAATATGTACGACGCATCCTACTATTCCTTCGTCAATGTATTGAGCATAATATAATCTTAATCGACCTAAGCGTGTGGAAGGTCATTTAAATTCCAGAATATAATATGGGTGGGTGTCCGTTAAGGAATTAGCGGGAAATAATATGGGTGTCCGTTAAGGAATTAGCGCGATGGTTTTCTTATGTTTTCTTATTTTTTCCTATGTTGTATTAGTCGTCGCCTTCGTGACGGTCGACGTAGTGCGGTCAAGATAGTGTCGGTCGACGACTCGACAACCATGATACTTATTAAAGGTTCCAGATACTCGACAAAAAGTTAACGAAAAGTCGGTGATGAACAACTCAGCATGACTAATTTTGAAATTTAGCCTTAGCGGAATTTGTTAACTGCCTTCCACTGTCCTGCCGAGTGTCGCTTGTGTCCTGCCAGCTGCCTGCCGGTGGCCTGTCGGTTACCTGCCACCTGCCTGCCACTTGCCTGCCTGCCTGCCTGCTGTGTCCAGGTTTTAGTAATGCCCGTGTACGACTGCGATTGAGTATAGAACAATGGAAGTTATTGAACTAAGCCTTTAAGTTTTAATTGGTTTATGGGTCAGAGTTTTAGTAATGCAAAGTAATACCTATAATATGCCCCAGTGCTCGATCACGACGTGAACTGGCTCGACGTCGATAAACAAACTGAAATAATTTAAAGAAGCGTAAATACTGGTAAATGCAAGCACCAGTGGTGCACAAAAATATGCACCATAATTTACATAAAGATGCACCATAAGGGGCATATATGGGGCAGAGTAGCAAGCGGCGAAGGGGCGACGATGGTCTATCGTTCGATAACTAACAATTGTGAGGTAAGTAGTGGTCAAGTTCATGGCGCACAAAACACGGTGCATGCACCAGTGGTGCACAAATATGCACCGTTGGTACGGAATCTTTACTGATGCCGTAATTTCGCTAGCTTTTATTTTGTAGACATTCGACTCGTACGTGTACAAAATAAAAGCCATTCCATTTGTTTTCATAGCCTCGTTTGATACGAGGCTATGAAAACAAAATATTTTCCACTCAAGTGAAATGTTCGGAATGGCATCTTGCCAAATGCCAGGAGAAAATCTACCTCCATCTTACTGTGATGAGTGCGCTCCCCAAGGTCCCACATGACCGAACGCTTGGAAATGTAGTAAATGTAGTTTGATAAAGATTCTCTTCTTCTCGTTTTCGGTAAAAGGAAAACCGCTGATGCCGTTAAATAATTGGTAGTTTAGTGCGCGCTGGAATTCCACAACCCTGCTTTTATTCCTTATCTAGATTGAAATGGTATCCGGGGAAAAAGTGGATGCATGCTTATATTGTATAAGGATCTTACAACGTTCATTTCGGCAGCAGGACATTTGGCCATCTTCAATTTCCCAAGTTTTTGTTATATTGCTTAGGTTTTCCTAGGTTTTCTTAGGTTATTGTTAAGCTTCTTAGGTTTTCTGAGGTGATCTTCGGTTTTTTTTGGTTTCTTAGGTTTGTCTGCTTAGGGTAAGTTTTCTTAGGTTTCGATGGTTCTATCGGGTCAGTCTTAGGCTCTTAGATTTTCTTCGGTTTTCTTAGGTTTTCTTAGGTTTCTTAGCTTTTCTTAGGTCCTCGTAAGCTTCTTATGTTGTCTTAGGTTATTTGTACTCTTCTTAGGTTACTCTAAGTTATTCTTAAGTTATTTTTCGGTCATTCTTGATTTATTCGAAAGATTATGGAACCAATGCAACGCAGTAACGTATCGAAAGTAACGTTTTCTTGCCTAAATTAGACCAAAATAAGAGTCGGTCGAAATGAACTGCAGCCGCAGCCGAAGTGAGCGGCGGCCGAAGTGAATGGCCGAAAAACTTTGGCCGAAAAGAACACGGCCGAAGTGATCGGTAGCCATTGAGAACCAAGGCGGGATACAGTTATATGTTTCGCACTTGAAGTTAATTACTGATTAAAGGAAACCTTTTCTTACAATGCACTCTGATTCCATCGTTAAGCGAAACGAAGAACCGGAAATTTACAAAAAAAGCGAGCAAAACTAAAGCAGCAAGACTGATCAGTAAATTAACAGGAAAGTAAACTTACGTTGGATGTCTTCAAAAACAGAAGGGGGTGCGCTGTGAAGCGCAGAAGATCGAGCAGGTGTTCTCGAACCATTGTCACCCATGAGCGATAACGAAAACAGTATAACAAGGCCACAAACAGCAAAAGTCTTGCTTACGTTAGTGACTGTTCTCTTGGAAGCCTGCATTCGATACATCGGGAAAAGAAAACGTTAATCCAGAAGCGTTCGTAATAATTTTTTGCTTCTTCGTGTTGTTATTAGCTTTTGGCACTGTTAAGATAGCAGTGTCATGAAACATTTGATGTATAGACGACCAATAAAAGGCTGACAAATACTGAGAGAGCGCAAGGTGCTCATCATGGAGCAACAACCATTGGCACGCCACTACCATTTGTATCACTCAACCTATGAATGCTTATTGCGGTTATTGGTAAGTCATCCTATGATCGATTCGGTTTTGTGACAACTGTGTGCTCTTGAAGAGTTGCTCGCTACCACATGTCTTCGTCAGCCATGCGCTTTGCCAAACCTGTTTGCTGCTGTGTTGGCAGAGAAATTCTGAAACTGAACCTTTGCACTCTCTGACGTGTGCTTGAACGCAGGCGTTGTTACTGACTAGCAAACCTGAAACGTGTAAAATGTCTACGACCATGTCCAATTTAATTCGAATTCCGAAAATATGTTTAAAATGATGAAAGTTTTGAGTCAGCTCTGTTTTCCAGTTTTAAGCTTCGCACTCCGCAGCGCATTCTATCGTGTAAAATAGCCAAATATCTAGCCCAAATATCGGCGTCCGATCACTTCGGCCGTTTTCATTTCGGCCGCGTTCATTTCGGCCAAAGTTTTTCGGCCGCCATTCACTTCGGCCGTCATTCATTTCGGCCGTCATTCAGTTCGGCCGCTGATCACTTCGGCCACAGTACATTTCGGCCGACGCTCATTTTAGTTTGATTCACAAGAAAATGTACTTGCGATACAAATTTATCGGTTACTTAAAACCACTGAATCATAAAAGTGATAGCATATGGCCGCGTTCATATCATTTTGCACGCACAATTGGTTTAAGCAGTTCTTGAAGTGTTACTGTCACCATCATGCGTCCCTTTCGATGATACAAAGTCACGTAGCCTACCGGGAGGCTACTGATAACCTAACAGTAGGTCACCCAGGAAAAAATAAATAAAGAAAAGAAATCTTCATATTACAAATTATTTAAGGATAACCTAAGAATACCAATGAAAACAAAAGAAAATCATATTTAAGAAAACCGAAGAAAACCTAACAAACTTAAGAAAAAGAAACCTAAGAAACCCTAAGAATCCTAAGAACCCTAAGAATCCTAAGAACTCTAAGAAACCGAAGAAACCAAAGAAACCAAATAAACGTGAGAAACCTAAAAAACCTAAAAAACCTAAGACTCCTAAGGAATCTCAGAAATCTAAAAATCCTAAGAAACCTAAGAAATTTAAGAAACCTAAGAATCCTAAAAAAAACTAAGAAACCTAAGAAACCATAATAAACCCAAAAAGCCTAGAAAGAACCACAACAAACGTAGGAAACCCAAGACAACTATGTAA
>NW_026570707.1:0-16853 GCF_019649055.1 Paramacrobiotus metropolitanus
AATTTTTTTTGAAACTGAAACAGCAGAAATGTTGTCAGAGATGATATAGAAGAATAGCCCTTATGAACATTTCGATGTACTATCAACAAGAGACGATATCTGATGATTTTAGTTGCGCTTGGGTCAGCATGACCCACTCCGGTTCTATAGGGTTAAGTAAGCTTTTTACTCGTCTCAAATCGTCAAACTTCAGCAACGGATTCTGCACACACAAGCGGTTTGCAGTCCACCGTACAGAGTATACAAATTCAGTGACTGTAGAATCCCAAAAAAAACTGCTTCTGCGTGCGCGAATATTTCAGTAAATGGATATGGAACTGATACCGGGTTTTTTTTCTGTAAAACCAATAATAACTCGACTTACCGGTTGTGTTAATAATTGCCGTATTGGCAGCTGCTACCGTCGAACTAGCAGCGGTAGTTCCCGTCGCAAGAAGTTTTATTCCTTTTGCTCCGTTTGCCAGGTTGTTCAAGCCCATCGTAGATACGGTTATGACCAGACTCACAGTTTTCTGTGTAATGTAATCATTCCAGCTAAAATTGCGTGTGGTGTAAACTCGATGAGCCGTGGTCAGATCAGACATGGCCTCCGTTACTAGTGACATTCCCAGGCTGGCTCCGAAACCTGTCGTGATGAGGAGCCCGCCCGCCACCGCCTGCACTGACGCCAGTCCGCAGACGCTGAACAAACTGATCCACGGGATAAACTCCTTCTCGTTAAAAGACACCAGCAGAAGAATGCCCCGCGCACTCAGTTCGCGGATTTCGTGTAGCGGCACGTGGCTGTGTGTGAACATGTCCGGGAGTTCTTGCACTTTTGTCTGGTTCATCTGCTCCTGGTCAATCTTAGCGTCTTTCAGTAGCTTATTCGCATCATCCCAGCTCAGATTGTACAGCTGCATCGTGAATCTGATGTTGTGCTTTCGAAGAACCTTGATCACATCCTTAGCGTTATCGGACGACATTTCCGATAAAATAAGATTCGTCTTGTAATTGGCGATTTCTTTGTTCCATGCGGCTTTCACCCCGTTTTTAAACGATTCGCCATCCTTCTTCGATTTCTGGCCATCTGCCTTCGGCTTTGCTTTAAACCACGTAGAGTTAAGGTGATATTTAGTTGCGGTGCCGCTGGATGATAATCTTTACCCAACGCTTCGATCGAATTATGCACACTGGCGGCACGAGACAACCCAGTGACTTTAATGGAGATGCAGCTGTTACCTTTAAACTGCTCGATGATGGCCAGTTTCTCTTCCTCCTCCATTTTCGATGGCAGAACTTTGCTAATCAACTGCTGCTCGTTAGTATTGTCATAGGTAGTGCTACCTATATCCTATAATCTACAATATGGGGAAACATGGGTGTCCCTAAATAACATCTTTTATTCATAAAAGGGGATAAATGGGAGAAAATACATAAAAATGGATAAATCAAGATCAGAGACACTGATGATCCAGCCTAAAATCCATTAAGAGGAGCATTTCCATAGCTAATCGCCATCATGGGCGGCTAGAGTATACACCGTGACAGTATCGTTAGTTGCTACAAGAACGATCGTATCGTGGTCAAATGTCTTCGATTTCTTTAATAGATTCTCGGCGGCGTCTATCAAGGTTTGCTGATGACCAGAAATCTCCAAATCAAAACTGCTAACACCTAAATCCTTGATATCGTTGAACTGAAATGGCAGCTTTCCTCCTTTATCGAAATCGCGGTGCATCTTGAGAACTTCTACGCTAACTTCGGGAACCTTCTTGAATAGTTTAAAATTTGGTTCGTCGAGAAGCTTTACGATATCGGCAGATTCACAGCTCAAATGCACTTTCACAGCCACAGCCATCATCCCAGGAAGAGTTTCAAGCGCCTGATCCTTCTCGACCCTATCATGGTGCACCGTTTGATCGTGAAACGTCAAACTGAACTTTTCAAACGGCTTCAGCTTTTCATCTAGACATCGGGTCTTCGAATTCTTCAGTAGAAGGCCATTCGGCAGACGGATACGCGTAGTGCGCCTGTCTGATTTCGTCTGATATTCCAGGTTGACTTCTCGTAGTGACCTTTCCGTTGCGTCAATATTGGATTAAATGGTGTTGATGAAATAGCCCAGGAGATTCGCCTTTTGTATGAGCTGCTGGAAAAGCGGTGTATCGGAAGCTGAACCCGGAGAGAATGGCTTTTGAGACAAAGTTTGCATCGTGTTAATGACGGACATCTCTTTATACAGTAGACTGAGAACGCTGTTAAATTCCTCCACCGCTTTTCGTTTATAGTCCGCTGAATCACCGGCGTTTAGCGATGCTGCGGCAAGGCCCATTTGCGCACCGACAGCAAACGGTGGATCTATTTGTACGGCTAGTTTGTAGTATTCCGTAGCCGCTGCGTGCCGTTCATTGACATATTCAAAATTTCCTAAAAATATGAACTGAATAAGTGCATGATTGCATCTTCAACCTAATTAATTATAATTAAGCCATGTGGTTGCAGTTAATTCACTGTTTCTAAGATACATTGTCCAGCCTTTTGCTTTCGAAACTATGGGATGCTGTGGACCAAGTACCAGTGGTTTTATTTCGGATTTGGCCAAACTTATTCGGGAGCAGACTGGAGAAAGCCGTGCGAAACAGTTTTTGTTGCAGCGTTTCAGTTTAGAAATACAACGGGGCAATGCCGCCTGTGTTCTTGGTTGAGTGCAGTCGCAATCTTGATGAACTGTTTTTGGTTTTCTAGAAGTTCTTGTTATAATAGAAAGGATGCGCACAGTCAAAACGCGGACTTACATCGAGCATCTGCGACTTACATCGAAGCGAGAAATAGGCGTACCAAGTCTTAATTGGCTGGGCTTCGTTGTAAGTCGATTTTCGCTCGATGTCTGTCGGTAGGCGTCGACGAAAACCGTTACCAACATGGGCGTACCTTGTAACGGGTCTAAACGGGTCTAAGCGACGCCCAGCGACTTACAAAGTTCGTGTTTCTGCGATCTTGATTGGCGGGTCTGCATTTTGAGTTAGATCGAGGCTGCCCACCGCCAATAGCAAAATTCCAAACCACGTGATCGTTTCTCTATACTTTGAGCTTACGGCGACGGTTAAACGATAAAATGATAGGGCTTCATATTTTTTTGAGTTTTTGGTTCTTGCCTTCTTGTTTATTTTTGAAATTAGAATTGTAAAAACTGATAATTTGTATGGCATTATTGATGCATCTATAGTGCAGGGATGCCTGCGGTTTGGGAATCCAGACTGGACTGCGCAATATCAGTGTTGGGCCAGGTGCGCCCCTGTTTACTGATTACTTGTTGTCTGATAATCGATCAATTTGTTTCTGATCCCATTACAGCTGACTAGCGTATTACAAATTGATTTCGACTTGCCAAAGGTTCATAAATTCTTGTGGCTGTCTCTAACAATTTGTGGTATACTTGTCATGTAGAACTGCCGTCGTCTCGCAGGGAACCCTGCGCGCTGGCTACCAGCTGCTGGTGCTGTTTACAGTACACCCCGTTATGAGCTTGATTTCTTAATCTAATTAAATACCGGACTTCGACCAATACTGCTGGACAGCCTTCCATCGTAAGTCAGAAATTATTTTTTGATACCATGTTAATTTAGCGATGTATGAGTTGAATGATTTGTTGGTCGCATAAATTTAATTCTGTTTTTCGTCTGTATTTTACGAAAGAAGATTGTATACTTGCTTAACCATGTGGCGGGTTCCCGCTTTGGTCTGGCTACCCAGACGTTTTGTTAACCGCAGTCTTTTTATTCGTTTTTAACTGAAAAGAATATTGCGCAGCGATACTCAAGTGCATATTGTTTTGATACTTGATACTTTTCAGTGATATTGTTTTGATACTTTTCAACAGGTTATATTTTTAGAAATTCAAATGTGGTGATACAATTTAGAAGCATACTGTCTGCGCGCATAATGTCAGTCTGTATGTCATGACATTTGTGCGCATGCGGTCGAGTTTAGCCCTTACATACATACATGCTAGACGTGTAAACGGGCGCGGTTTTGCGTTCGATGTCTGTATGTCAAGGGTTAAAAACGTTGTAAGTAAGTCCGCGTTTGAACTTTGCGCATTTGCTGGAATGATGTCCTAAGTAATATACAGTGGACTGCGAAAAGGTGTTACAATGCGCGCAACCAGGCACTTTTCTGTACTCAAACAGCCAAATTCGTGATTGGCCATCTGCCTGCTAGGATTAACACTTGCACCTTGCGCATTTCCCAACGAAAACCATCGACCGATATCTCAAACGAAAGAGAAACAAATTTCAAGAATTTTGATACCAAGCAAGTTGTTTTTTATGGGATCTAAGGGAGAATCGACGCACCTAAAGTTTCTCGTAGACATAGCATAGGATTTGAATCCACGGTTTTGATTCAGTTTTCACACAGAAATCGTATGCTTTGTCTACGACAAACTAAAATAGCTCGATTTTCTCTTACGTCTCATAAAGGATCACCTGTTTGGTACCAAAATTCTTGAAATTTTTTGCTCTTTCGTTTGAGATATCGCTTGATGGTTTTCGTTGGGAAATGCGCAACGTGCAAGTGTTCAAATTTTTGTGCGTTTCCTGTTTATTGGTCATTTGGTCTTGGCCATTTATATAGATTGGTCATTCGGTCACGGACCGAATGTTACAGGTTTTCGCAGTCCACTGCATATATATAGTTTTAATTTTCTTATTATTGATTTTTGTACTGCCAAAATATCATAGTTTCTAAGCAGCCAAAGCAGACTGGTAATCTTACCCAATTGCACAAAGTAGAAGGCGTTGCTGGCGGCCTTAATAAGTTCTTGATTACTTTCCGCTTTCTCCAGTTCTGCCTTAAAAATCTGGAATTCTGCCTGTGCCTTCTTGCTATCACATTTTTCGCGGTCGACCATAAGAAGAAATTTCGCCCACTGCTCTTCCACGGACAAAAGCACAATTGTTTCGAATAGCGAAGGAGCGCTGCCACTTCCAGCACCGAACCACGACTGTGCTACATCCTTTACTCCGTCCCCCATGTTTTTCCAGAAACTGCGTTGACCTTGCAGCTGTTGGCGAACGCTATTATAATATTCGCAGAATTCTTCAAAAAGCTTCCCTTTCATCTGAATGTACGGCAGTTCACGGTCACGAAAATCCTCCAGCAAGCGTTTTTCTTCGAGGTCGCGCTGGTGCCGGTAATCGGAGTGTGGGTCGGCGATGATAATCAGTTGCCCAGTGCCTTTGTTGCCTTGTCGCGACGTTCGCCCGAATGCCTGCTCTTCTGTTCGTTGGCTGTGTGGCAGGAATGTGAGGCACACGTGCAGTCCGCCGTATTCTTCGATTTCCGTGGTCTTCAAATCGGTACCGCGACCCGCGAGATTTGTCGCCACAACGACGTCGCCAGGGTGCAGGCGTTCGATTTGCTTTTCTTGTCCTTCTTGGTTTTTTACATACAGCTTGACTTTGACCTAAAAATTACCAGAATAATAACAGATTATCAGCTTGACTTTGTCTTTTGACCTAAGAATTCGCTGATTAGCAGACTCAGAGTGCAATCAGAGAAATGTACCCACCTTAAAGCCGGAAAAAGCTGAAGCAATTAGATGCGCCGTTTTGATGGTTTCGCAGATCACCAGAGCCGCCCGCTTCTTCGACGTTTCCGCCATCGTCGTAATGACGATCTCTTTTAGCCACTGCTCGTCGGTTTCCACGCAGATATCTGGAAACTGGATATAGCGTTTAAAGTGGGTCTCTGGCAAAACGAGCAGCTTTGCATGGTAAATGTTGTACATAACCTCCCGTTCGAAGCTGGATCCCAATGTTCCGGTAAAGCCGATAATGTTGGTGCCGTACTTGCTGAACATGGAATAATTCGACAAGAAGTTAGTCGTCACAGTTTCTGAATGGATCTTCAACGAATGCTTCAGCTGCAAGAACTGATGGAGCCCGTTGTTCCAATTGGTACTGGACTGCACCACGCCGGTAGTCAGGTAGTCCACTGGCTTAATCTGCCCCTCATCGACAATGTAATGGACGTTTTCCTGGTAATGGACGGCGGTTAGTGCGCTCTCCACCCACAGCGGAATTTGGTTCCGTGTGAAGTCTTGGAGGTTGACAGGGAATTGCAGACCGAGAGTCTCAGATTCCAGTATGGATTGAGCGTGCGCAAACATGTGGTGTTTGACGAACGTCTCGAGATCGTCCACGACGAAGATTCTGGCCTTGAGCAAATCATCATTCGATGCTTCCGAAATAAACTTGACCAGATTACGAATTACGAGCAGTTCGTCTTCCGCGTTTGTAAACTGGTACGATAAGGTGCTAACGGATTCACCTCTTGTGATTAGTCCTTCAACGTAGAACTGTCGTTCGAGGAGGGAAAACAGATGGGACTGTATATGTAACAGACGATCCCAGATGAGACAGTACAAAACATGCAGAGTATCCATTTCCGGCAAGGTCGTTGACAGACGAGCTAGTTTCGCACTATCGTCGATTAAAGCAGAGTCCACTTCGTCGACGATAGCGAAGTCCGTGCTGCGGCCGCCCAGTGTACCCAATCCACTGTACTTATCCCGCAGATAATCGAACTGGAACTGTGCACATTCGCCGTACACAATCCGCTGATCGTAGCACGACTTCTTCTTGGCAACGTACACGCCTTTATCGCCGTTGTGTCCGCACGTCAGCCCGAACATTTGGTAGAACGGCGCCCATTCCTGCGCGTCGCGTTCCGCCAACACCGGACTGCTGGTGTAAATGTCCACGGTGTGACCTTCCAGCGCCTTGACCGCGGCTAATACCGCAACGATTGCGGATTTACCGGATCCGGTGGCGACTTGCTGTAGCTGACCTTTCGTTGTTGTGTCCTTTTCCAGTGCGCACAAAGCTTCGAGGCAACTCAAAATCTGCACTTTTGTCAGAACAAAATTTTTAAATATTTGCAGGGCTACTCGCGCGATGGCCAAGGCCTCCGTTACGAATTCCACGGGTCGATATTCAGTTTTTCGGACAACAGCTTGCCGCGCCCAGTTGGCAATATCCCTAGCGGACCATGTGCTAACCACAGTATCTGATTTGTAAAACCGACTACGCAGGTCAGCGCTGAAGATGCTGGATATGTGCAGCTGCAGAATTTCTGATTCGTTACTGCCTTTCCCGAAGCGCTCGGGTGGATAGCTCCATTTGTACGGCACCCGCGTGCTATTGTGAAGGAATTCGTTGACAATGTGCGCTGCTTGTTTCACACCGTGCTTACCCTCGAAGGCCTTCTCGTGGGGGAATTTGTTGATTGCTTCTACGATTTCTGATTCGTTGATTGCTGCTACGATTTCTGATTCGAAATGGACAAGGGAAACTGTCTGCCGAAGAGCGGCGAACGACGCGCCCTCTAATTTATACTGGTGCGCTTGGCCAACGGCGTGCTCAAATGATCTCAGTGTAGCAGAAGCAGCCGAACATACAGTAAGGAGTTGTTGCAGATCGCTAAGCATCACTCCGTTTCGGCAAAGCTTTTTGATATTGCGTTCCATTCTCTGTCGTTGAGCGACAGTAACCGGAATACTTTGCATGAGCAGCTCGGTTCCTAGTTGTACAGCAATTTCTTGTAAAGATGTTGTCCCTGGAGCGTGTTGCAGAAAGCAATATTTTTTTCTGCCAGTTTCTGAATGGCTACTCCTTCAAAGCAATAAAAAAAAGCTGAGAACTCTTGCACAGAATTAATTTTACAGCAAGTTGTGCAGATTACTGCTGCCACGTCAATTCCGAATGTGGATATCAGTCGTTGTGTCAGTATGCCAAGAATGTGTGTGGACTGAGTGAATGTGACCTTTGTCGAGAAGATCTGTAAAATGGCTCGTTCTCTAACCTGTCGTTCGAAGTCGCCACTGGATATCCGTGAGCATTCTTTAAGGCCTGACGCGTCCAGTATCGTTAAAGCAGACAACGTTTTCTGCAGTGCTGATCTGCCGCAGTCGCGGCTCACCAATTTCAGACGATCGAAAAACTCCTCCCGTTCTTCGTCATTAGGAAACTTGTCTGCAATTATCTTCACGTAATTGTTTAGGTCAACCGCTGAGTCAAAGGAATCCGCAAAGTTCACCAGGAATTCGGATATGAGCATTAGTTGCCGCCATTGCGCTCGATGCAGTCGAACCGGCTTGACGCAGTCAAAATCCCAGTATGTAAGGCTTACGAGAAATTTGGCGAAATCTTCATTGAATTTTGTATCGAACGCCAGTTGTTGCGCGACTTCGCCATCAGTACAATCGGCAAAGATTTTCTGAAACGCTTGGGTGATGACCGAATCAAAAAATGGTCGGAGATCTGCAGCCACCGTGGAGAACCCTACAACGGCTTCAGAGTCTCCGACCAGTGCCACAGAAAAGATAATGTTGAGTGCCAGTACACACTGCCTTCGTACGAAACACGATGAATGATGCAGCATAGTTATTAAAGAATCCAAGACGTTCGGCTGAACCAGCGCTCTCAAATTGCTACGACCCGCCAGTTTCATCAGCGCAACAAGACACTGCATGATGAGCCGTATTTTGTCCATCGGGATTGATTCACTAAATAAAGAGCTAGAAAAAACTAGAGCGAATTCTTCCGGACTAAGACTTGCAGGGTGTTCATGCAAGGAGATTACGGTTTCCAACGCTTGCAGTAGTTTATCGCTGGCAGTCTCTCCCTGGGTGCGGATTTCATTACAGAAAATTTTCATGATCCGCGATCGCAGTTGAAGGTTGTTAGTAACCGCCGTCAAAATCTGAGGTGAAGAAATCTTGCCTGCTAGATACTCTGCAAGAATATCAAAACGGGAGAAATTGTTTTCCAGCAATGCCGCTAACGTTCGCTCATCCAGATCAAATTGACTACTTTCATTCAGCACCATAGTCAGAGAGTCTGCCGTGGCATCCGCATTTAACAGCTTGCTGGAATTCTTGTCGCTATTGACTCCATTCATATAGATCAGAGACGCGCTTTCACTTCGCTGATCGGTTGAAATATACGCTTTGAGATTTTCCGTAGGCTTAACTCCATTTTTCAGATCCGCCACTATCACGTTTTCGCATAAGCTAGAAACTTCCGGATTATTTGCGCTGAGCTTGGCGAACCCAATGGTTTCTAGAGTTTTTTCCGGTAATCGAGAAAACCGCGGATAGCTCTGTACGATCTTGAGTGCTGCGAAAACAATTTTCGGGTCGGTATCGCTTTCGAAGATTTTCTGCAGTCGGACTTGACAATGATGCGATTCAAAGAATTCATAGTCATCCAGCTTGCACAACACGGAAAGATCGATCAGCAGTTCCACGTTGGTCTTCTTCCCAGATGCAGTAGATTCAGACCGGCTTGTACCCAAGCCGGTAATATTTGATGCATCGTTGTTAAAAACTCTGAGACCGTTTCTCTGACGGAACCGGTGGACGAAGCAGATCGTTGAAATTCCAGCAACAGTCTGAAATCGCTGTCGTCATACAGCGCTGCTTTTGCCGGAGATGTGTGCCGGCTCAGAGCAATGAAACCGTTCAGCGCCGTTTCAATCATCTGGTCGTCACCCGAACTCATCGCTTCTACGAAGACGGTCTTCAGCCGCTGTGGATCTATCCACGCCGCAGAAACTGAGTTTGCCTGACTCGCCAGGGCCAAAAGTATGCTAAGTCTTTGACGATAGTCACCGCCGCTTTCTATTTTCCAGCCTTCGCATAGTTTAGCGGTAACTTCAGCCGTATTGAGAACCTCGATGCTGTTCATCAGTTTGGTGATAATGTTGAACTTTGCACAATTTTCAGGATTTTCGAACAGATTTGGAAAGGTGCCCGAGCAAAAATCCGTCACTATCTTCTGTGTGAAGGCTTTCGGTATCGGCTGGTTGTTCTGGACGATTGCGCAAGCCAAACGAAGTAGAGTAACCTGCAGTTGTGGTTTTGCCGATTTGTCGTCAAATGTCCGGTCAATAATTTCCGGAGGCAGAATTTGCCCGTTTTCGCACACCAGCAGCAAACATTCCAGGATAATCTCCAAATTAATCTTTTCTGTAACACACAGCTCGAAGAGTCTCTTGTTCAGCATGGACATAATAAATCCGGCCTGGAAATAACGTTTTAAGTTCTCAAATACGCGTTTCTTTGCTCGTTCACCCAGCCTCTCGCAAAATTTGACGGTCTCCGAAGAACTGTACGCTGCCAACAAACGCGCAGACAGAAACTCCACATCAAACTTATGGAATATGTGCTCCTGAACATCTTGCACACAGATTGCAGCAAAGGTCAACGAGAAACACAATTGTTCATGACATGGTTCAGTTTTAAAGCGTTGCTGCACAGTGAGCAGAACTGCCGGGTTTATGCCTTGGTGGAATCTCTGCATAGCCACGACTAAGATGCTGGCACAAGTTTCAAAATGCTGATTCCCATTTAAGATTAAGTTTTCCATCGCATCCAAGCAGTACAACCGGTTCAAAGGTGTACATGAGAGCCAAATCAGTCAGTTCGCTCGCGGTCAATGTCTGTTTTCTTTCGCTGTACGTCAAATGCTCCAGTAAAAGACAGTAAGCGGCCGTGCAGTTGATTCGAATGTCAGCGACCGCGCTTTTCGTAAGCGGAAGCAGCAACCACAAATACTTCTCGGTCATGTTGGGGTAACGGTTCACCACGGCATGGAAAACGCATTCCGCACAGCGAATCTGCGTGTTTTTATCAGGGCTCAAGCCGATTGCTGCCGTTATTTCATCGAGGGTGGTGGCGTACTGCAGAGGTTCCTTGGAGGTAAAAATTAACTGGAGCAGCATCTGCGCAATCACCGCCGAAACGTATTTGAAGCCCATGGGCTTTGCCATCTGATCAGAATCCAACCAGATCACACCGTCTGCATCGACACCGTCCTTTATCCTCAGACGTGAGGCCAGCCGCTCCACTCCGGGTATGTGACTCACTTTCTTCTGTATTGCCACGTTTCCTAGGACGATTATGATATGGGCTGCCAGGCGCTGGTCTGTGTCCGGGTCCAGTGCAGGCTGCACCAGAATCGAGAGTATGTCCAGTAAACTGATAGTCGAAGGTCCAGAGTCAAATTTCGGATGGCTCACTGTTTTAAGGATAATCCCAATGATGCTCTTTTTGTACAGTTTTTGGTGCGGTTCGGAATCCTTATCACCCCAGCTAGACAAAATAACGATTATATAATAATTATACACTCTGGTGCTCAAAGCACGTTTCTGCCTAACCAGAGTACCTTATCTGTTTCGACTGTCCGTAGTGTTAAATATTCTACCTAAGTACTGCACTTGGGCGGAAATTGAAACAAGTTCTCGCTACCCATAAAGTAGTTTACGACCGAATAAGAGAGCCAGTTTTGCTAAATCTTAAGGAAAGCGACCAGTTATGTGATACGGAGACGTTCGCTTTCGCACATTTTAGGGAACGGTTTCACATTATTTTATTACAGTTTCAAGCTAAGAAATTTTTGTAAATTGGGGTTAAAACCGTTTGTACACGCTTTAACGGTTGGGGGGCTTATTTTATGGCAATCAAAAGTGTGTACGCAAAAAGCTGTTGCAGAACTCATTTGGGCCGATTTTGCACTTAGGATTGATACGGTAATCGTTTTTAATTCAAGCCTAGCTTTTAGCCTGATCTCTAATATTTATGTCTTCAAAAATTCATTTAAATTTTGAGAAATTGCAAGAAAAATACTTCGGTGCACAACCAAACTTCATATCGATCATACGTGCAAAACTGAAAATTTGTAGAAGGTTGGTACGTACTTACGGTCATACTGTTTCCGGTACGGCTACTTGCGCTCGAACATTTTAAAATCACGTTTTCAATTCATTCAATAGCTCCGACCGGATTTTGCGCGCACAAACGGCACAGAGTCACGCAATTTTATAGAAATCTTTCGGCTTCGGATGCCACAAAACAATGCCACAAAAAATAATTGTCGATAGTTCGTGGAAGCGAATGTCCCCATGCCTTACTCACTGAAATCTTGGGCTGATCACGTTTTGGAATACTCATTACACTGGTTATCATAGTACCGAGCATACCTAGTACCAACATACAATACATGATACTCGACCATAGTGCAACGTACATATCATATAAGGGGAATTCAACTGCTGAGCCCAGCACTCCCTGTACCTGCTGCCTTCACCCGACTGGAGTTTTACGTTGTGGCTTAACATGGTGCTTATGTACCGCGCTTGATTTAACCGTATGTAATGCCGTAACGTAAAACTCCAGGCGGGTGACGGCATCAAGTACAGGGAGTGCTTGCCTCCGCAGTTAAATTCCCCCTATCATAGTGGAGAGTCACTGGAGACGGCAGACTCTGGAGAAATTCTCCTTTGGTGATTCAATAAGTGTGTCTCACCTGGCATACACGTGGCTGGATTCTTGGAAGTTGGTCAACCGGGCCTCAAACCCCTCTTTGAGGGCTCGGGGAAGCTCTTCAGGATCATGCGCCAGGAAGTCATCTAGTATGGCAGCCACTTGCGAAGCTGTATCTAAACTGTAGTAACTTTTTTCGGCGCCGATTAATATGGCAATCAGCGTGGAGGAAAAAGAAACGCGTTCCTCTAGGTGCAACGCTCGAACAGGATTGGCAACTTGTTCCCAGATATACTCAGTGCTGTCTCGGGCCATTTCATCCTGTTCTCCTTTAGTATGCTGCAGTATCTCCAGGGCGGCGGCGAAACTGTCTTGCAAGTTGCTGTCGTCTTTCTTCAGAATGATCCACAAAATTTTCTTCATATCGCGTGTGCATTCGCTGCTTTTCTGAAATTCACGCAAGATTTTCGTGACGTTTTCCGGCAGTTTCGCATTGCTGGATTCAGCACACAGCTGAAACATTTTCAGGAACTTCAACCGGCAGCCATCGTAACTGCTATCCAAGGAGGCGTCAAACGTTGCTTTCGCCAAGTCCAGCTGTGTGGCCACGTCGACGACCTGATTTTTGGCGATGATTGAGAAGGTCAGCGCGATATTGGCAAAGGTCGTCATGCGGTCCTCCCTTAAATTCATCACGTAACCGTGACAGAATTTATCCTTCAGATAAGCGATGTCGTCCTGACATACGGGTATATTCGCCTGCGCTCGGTCCAGAAGATTATGGATTTCTTGCGCGGTGGTGCGGAAGTACGAGCGGACACTCCTGCCATTGCTACTCAGTGCCAGATTGAGTTCCATCTTATGCGCAGCTCCACGACTGCTAAGGCGATTGCTGCTTAACGCTTTAGCCAAATCAATCCGCTGAATTTCCGTTTTCTCGGTCATATTTTCCTTATACACCGTGGTGACCGTTTGTTGGGTCTTAACAGCGTCAGCTTTCACTGCTCTTTTTCTCGAATTCACGCATCGGCTAAGCATTTCCTGCCCATTGGCAAATAGGCGACCGCTTGACAAGCTGCTATTTTCACTGGCTATGTCCGCTAGTGCCCCTGCAGGCGGCTTCTCGCTATCCGCCGACAACGCCATTGCCTGCAGCGTTTCTTGCAGCTGGGATTTTGTATCAGCATTTACAGCTGAAATGTATTTAAAAGCAAATTGGACCAGGCGATTTCAGTCTGCTTCTTCACCAGCATAACATACACTGGTCTTCAGGATGATGCACTGCACCAGCTGCGAAACGGTATCCCCAGTGTGCAAAGGTAGATCGCGAAGGGCATCCGTGACATCCGCATCCAGGGTGATAGTACAAGCTGCTATAATTTCGTCCGCACTGATACTCGATGGATCGTGTTTCGAGCAGTATTTCAGACACTGTGCGATCTGTTGGTTAAGGAAAGATTCGCGGGAAATTTCCGGATTCTTATCCGGCATCGAGCGTAAGTTGGAAAGTAAATACTTCACCATCGACGGCGGGAGACCGTGCCGTCTGGCCAGGTACTTTAGGCAAGAAGCTATAGAAACACTAGTTTCTCCTACCGGAAAGTGCTCCATTAGGTTTGCAGTCTTTTCCCATTTTTTCCATTCTTCGTGGATCTCTGAATGCACAATCGGTGAATCGGGGTCGTGAACACATTCCATGAAAAGAGCTTTCATTGTTGCCGCGCAGGCGGAGAGCTGGTTCCCTGCACAGAAATTCAACCACTGCATTGTATCACGGTAAACGGGTAAAGTGTCTACGTAGTAGCCTATTTAAGAGATTTGTTCTATACTAAACCCGCTTCGAACTTTGTTAGCGCGAGGTCAATGTGTCACTATGACTATAGCATATTACTCAGTAGAGAAAGACAGAGTTATCCAGTTTTTCTAGTTATTTATGACCTTAAGTGATAAGAAGCCCCTGCGGCACGTTATGCATGGCTTTCTGACTGATTTCCGTTTGTGAAATGCAACCCTGTATCCGTGCAGCCAACGGAGCCGACTGGGAAAGGCCAAATTTATCTATAAGCTATTGTGCACTGGCGCATAAAAGTTAAAGCAATACAATCTTCTTATCGTTCTATCGGGCGCCACTGAAATAAACTGCGCCCTTTTCCGCTTGCGCTTGCTAATTTCGCGCCAATAACCGATACACCTACAGCAGTATAGTACCACCGTTTTCTCATTCTTTTCTCAAAAAACAGTTTTTCCCACGGCGGTAATGCTCAACCGGTCATCCACAGACAGGCGGTTGCGACTAAACCGGCTTATAGCTAGCAGCTGGGACGGCGCAAAATATAATAAATGTACACTTCCCCATCAAACTTGTGACAGAAAATCACATTGAGTACGGTCAATTATATGGTATACCAAAAACATTTATTGTTATGGCGCATGATTGTTGCATACTCATTACTGTACGCTACCATCTCACATCTCAACAAGCTATTTATCACGAGTATCTACTAGTTTATTCAGATTGCAGGATTTTGCGGAGAGTGGCACATACTGCGCCAGCGTGCTTTAGTGGGTTGGGGCATTGCCAAAGACTGACTCTGTCTGTCTGCACTAATGTAGAGCGGCAATGGTTGGAGTGAAAAAAATCGTTATTATGTACCTCATATATACCGTCTTCCTGCGCTATAATTTTATCAGCGACTAATATTATGAGTATTATCATGCTACATGTGCTGTACGAAGCCATCTAAATTTACTGTTTACTGCGCTTATTTCTTACCATTCAAATCCGTTTTAATAATTGGAACCATGGCGATTGTCCTGACTGGCGGAAACAGTGGAGTGGGGGTTCACTGGTTAGTGGTTACTGATGGCGTGTCATTCCGATGTCGCACTTGCTTTCTGCCGTGGCACTAAGGCACACCGATGCCACAATTCTGAAAATATTTAAATTCTGTTAATTAGTATGCCGCAGGGCTTCAACTGTTGAATGCAGTACAGGCACAGCATTAAAGGTGGGCACAACCCGCAACGTGACGGTGACGGTAAAGGTGACAACCGGCACCTGCCGATTGGGGACTACCGTGTCAGTCATAAGAGGATTAACTACAGTATTGTTAAATGCACATTAAACATACATTTATAGCTTTTGAAGTTGACCTTACCAGTTATTTGCAGATTGCCTCCGGCTCTGTCCGTTGAACGCACTAAGGAAAGACACTAAAAATGCTACGATAAAACTGCAGCATGTACTGGTTTACAGACATAAACAAGCATCCCCGTAGATATTCTGTTGTTAACCTATTTGACGGAGTCATGGAGGCGAACCGGAACAGGAAACTGCGATAAAACTCGATGATAAACAAACTTACTCTAGATTGTTTAGAAACCGCCGTAATCGGGCATTGTAATTTGCTATTTTAATTAGTTCCTAGCGTGGCATACCAGCGGCACATGCATCACACAAAAGCTGCATGTGCTTATCGGGCTTGCGGCGAGGTAAATGAAACGGCGCGCCATTGTCTCCGATAATTAGCAGGATGTTACGGCGGGAGATATGAACAACACTATGCAGCTTAAACAAAGGATGCAAAGTAGGGCTTGCCGTTACCACCAATGTTACTAAAATATAGCACGAAAGACTGGTCGGTGACTATTATTTTTGTATTTTGGTTCTGAATGTTTGCATTGATACGAAAACAGGAAAAGACACAAGTGTACTCTGTCCAGATATGTTAGCAGTTGAATCGATGGTTTTTTTCCATGCTTCAAAGTACTGAAAGTGCGTTTTTGCGTCATAAAGCCACATAAGTGATCAAATCCTAACATTACTATGCTTCTTAGCAAGCTTAAAAGTTAAAACCAAAAACTACATCTACTGGGAACGGAAAGTGAGGCCGCATTACGTTTTAGCGGTTTCGCTAAGGAAATTACCACTACTTTCAATGTGTCTTATTTATGATGGATCATTATGAGAAGACTGTCAGTTATAAGCCGGAGAAACAGATAAAGCCGCTTCTAAAAAAGTGTGGAACGACAGCAGCGTCTCAGCGAATACTGTGACAGCGAAATTTAATGCACTCTGACTTAGCCATTTCCTTCAGTACGACGCGCAACGTCGTTGGGATAAGATAACTGTGGCACAAAAGAGGAACTGCGAGGCACTTTAATGCGGCAAAGCGTGTTCTCACGGAATGCATCCAGTACCATCCATTATAGCACAGTAGCCACTGCGGTACCATCCACTTGAAGTACTTTTTATTATATAGAGTCTATGGACTGGTCGGTTACAGTGTTCGTCTCGCTAATAAGACGGGCACTCGTCGGGCAGTGCCTGTTGTATTGCGCGACTGAAGAGTTGCGGTGATCCGTGTAGTCAACTTGATCTGTTATGGAGGCTCACCGAAGGAGATCTCCGCCGAAATACCGCTATGGTTAGTTTCCCTTAAATATGTGTTTCGGCTTTGTACCTGTGAATGTTTCTCTTCCGCGCCAACAGCACAACAAAAACGGCGCGCTATGGAATATGGAAAATACATTACCATCTACA
>NW_026570708.1:0-16741 GCF_019649055.1 Paramacrobiotus metropolitanus
TGGTTTCCTTCAAGGACTATATTAGCCGCATGAAGAGAATCAGTATAAGGGATATATGGGACGGTCACGTATAACCGTCCCGTATATCACGTATAACCGTGACCCGGTGACACGACCGGTGACATGACCCGGCTTCACCAATTGCGGCCATATTGCACCCCATATAACTTCAGTTTCTTAAGATCTGGAAACTAGATGACACGTGTAGTGTGGCTATGTTACAATCGTGCACCCGCTAATTGCCTTTCTACTACGTTAATTTACAAAACTACAAACTCGATATTCCATTCGCCGTTTTTCATTTCCGCTCCATGCAGAAATCCTCATGATTGAGCATCATCAGGTCAAACATTAAAAAACATCGTCAGGTCAAAAACCTCAAAATGTTATGAAATAATCCCAACACCATAAACTGAAATACAGAGGGAAAAAATAATGATCACAATGACTTATTTGATCACAGGATATCAATAAAAATCTTTCGAATTAAATAGATCATAACATCATCATGGAGGTCGCACTGCCAGACAATAAAAAAACAAACAAATGATGATAAATTAAATAGAGCTATTTTTCACGGTCACAGAAAGAACTCTCATCGCCAAGGGGCTCAAATATGAATGTAACCTGCTCATGGCCAGTGACAAGCTCGGACATTAACAATAGCTGCCGCGAAGAAGTAGTCCAGAACACAGATTCACGATTCTTCTTCGCCTCAGAGTACGCTTATCCGATGTGTTGAGGTTGCGCTCGTTGGCAAATTTATTCAGCAGTCCATTTACTGGCGGGTAGGTAATGGAGCAATGCGGAGATCCAGTGCGGTCCGCATATTTAATGGTGCAATGCGTGCTTCAGTCTTTGATAAGTCTCCTAAATCAGGTAATGAAGGTAATCCGCGGTAATTAATTTGAAGCTTTCTCTTTTATGAATTATGAATGGGTATCCTAAATTAGTATAAAAAAGTAATCGAAATCACTGCAGTAACGTACGTTACATTCCCGTCAAAATTAAAAAGATTCAATTATACACTAACCTGCAATCACAGATACCGGTGGAATTCCAGGTACAACATCAGGGCCGATGATATAGCTTCTTGCAGAAACTCAGGTATGAGAGGGCCGGCAGCGGTAGTTGCAGATCCATTCGGAATATCGGGTGAAAGAGGACCCATTTCACGGGGTGATTTATCCGCTGCAAGCAGCTGCGAAGTGACAACCAGATTACTGCGTTGCGAACTGGTGGGCCGGTCATCATGTTTTTGAAGCATCAGTTTAAGGAAGGTCTGATTGTCGGCGATGTGTTTTATTTCACCCGGGACAATCGAATACTGCAGAGTATAAAAGCCGTCCACCTGTTACAAAAACAAGAAACAGTTACGGAACTGCATGTAACGCATCCTTCTGCATGATACAAGGAAACAACTTCAGAAACTCAACTTTTGTGAAAATCCAATACGTACGTCCACAGGTCGACCAAAAAATTTGATACCTTATTTAAACGGTCATGCTCTATCAGTTCGTCATGCTCTATCAGATCAACATCAGAAGGATCCAATGCCAGCGTAAGTACTGTAGGTTCCATTTCCTTCTGCAATTAAAACCATCAGCAGTCAAAACTCAATACACTACAGTTTATTAAACTGCAAACGATACCTATATACAGTAACCTACACTGCGAAGAAAACGTCATACTTTGCCAAATAATCATGCATATCTAAGAGGAAAAAAAATTGTCTACCATTTTCAGCTTCTCCATCAGGCTTTGACTAAAATTCCCGAGTCCAGACACATTCCTGCAACATCAGTCAGCTCCGCAATTGTCCGAGTAGCACTTCCAGCAGTATGATTGCCATCATTGAATACGGACTACGTAAATAAAAGGCAAAATTCTGTCTTTACGTTAAATCTTTTCGCAGTTCGAGCTTCAACATAATGTCGTCATCCGATTCTATGGACTGTTGTCGGTCAGTGTCTGGTTCCTTTGGCTGTAGTCCGCTAGTACCTGGCTGCCCCAAATCCATGCGGTTAGGGACTATCGTAGGAGGAGTAGAAATGACGGATGGGAGAGACCCCGTAAACAGGTCCTGAAAGTTGGCAGGGCCATCTTCCTGGTGTTTTTTAGATCGACGATTCTTAAACCAGACTTGAACTCGGTTTTCCGATCCTTTAATACCAATTTTTTCGGCTATTGCCAGCCGCTGATTGTAGTTGGGACGGCGGCATATTTTAAAAAATTGCTGCAAAAGTTGGACCTGGTCTTTTCGAAAGTGCGAACGAGAACTTGTTTCACGATAGGCGCTGGCATTGATAATAGAGCGAAGCTCCTGACGATCTGGGTTCGTCGATTCCATATTATGGCGCACGGAAAACAAAAACGAAATTTTCTGACTTGTTGGAACCATGCAGTACGTGTTATTTGCAAAAACTAGACTCAAATGGAAAAACTTAAATAATACACGTCAAAATAATCAGCACAATCTCCCCCCTTCTGAATTTCAGTAGTATTCGTATTGGGCGGGCAGCCGGTACACAGAGTTTGCAGTACACACTAGCGTCTTCGGCGGTTAATTAAACTTTTGCGTAGCAGGCTTTGCTAGCGTAGTTGAACGTCGGAGATTCAATTCCATACTAAAACGCAATTTTCCAAATGACTTTTCTTTTTATTATTTTACATTTTTAACTATTATGTGATTTCATATTTACATTGGCGGCCTACATTAGCACATTCTGTTTCATTAAGCAAAGTCAGAAATCAGTCTATGCTGTGTTGTGCTCGAGGAAATTTTCTGATAATGCTGACGAGTATTGCGGTCAGTTAGTCAACCGTGTCACAGTTAAAATCATTTTCACCCAAAATTCGTGCCACGTTTAAATCATGGGTGATATTGTGCACGGTGAAGTGTGTCAAGTTGTTCGGATCAGTATAAGAAGTTTTAAGATCAGTGTGCGAAGAACAACGGTGACTAGTTGGTCCCCTTCAAGGACTATATTAGCCGCATGAAGAGAATCAGAAGGCCATTTATTTGGCGAATGCCGCATAAAAGGATTTAAACATATCACGGTCTCAGTGTGTTTAATGTCACGGTCTCAGCTTGTTTAATGTAGTGTTAATATTGGTGGGTTTTCTCTCTTAAATGCAGAAAGCCAAAGGCTCTCAGCCGGCGCTTCGGCCTTCTGATGATGTGGCCGCTACTCCGGCTATTTCCGCGCGTAACTTCAAGGTACAGGTACGGTTACGTACTTGGAAATCCTTTAAGTTGAATTTCTGATATACAGAAGCGATCAATGGTGGATGCTCTTGACGAGTCGGGTACGGAAGGCAAATCGTACGGCGATCAGGATAACGTTAGTTCAGAAGAAAGAATGCGGGTTCCTGTTTATCGATGTCAGCTCCAACAAAGCAGCGGAAGCCGTTGGCAGAATTGGCTCAACGATCGCCGGCTTGCTTTACGCCTACAAAGCCGAATACAAAGCCGTCTACCAGACCCGCGAATCCGTCTCGTTAAAGCAGTTCCAAATTCTGCGAGGAAAAGCGGATTTGACAAACCTGTGCAGATACTGCTGTTCGGCTTAGCATTATTGGTATTCGGTATCTAGGATGACCGCATATCATATTTGTTTGTGTCATGTTCTATCTCCTTAAGGTTTCTATAAATGAATGTTTTAGTGTTTACAGATGATGTATGACTGCAGTGTTTTAGTGCTCGATGACTTTGTCTAAATAAAGTGTCATCTCACTGCATCCTTGCATTGTCCTGACGTGCATTGTGCTTCAATCGACCCGGATCGTACGTGCAAATGCTTAGGATTCTGGCACAGGTTACAACATGAAAGCCAATGATCAGGATTTCGATGCTCGCGAAATTCCGCCACTAATCACAAAAATCCTTTGCATCAAGCCCAAACCAAACAAAGTCTTCACGCCTTTGGATATATGTCTCAATTATCCACTATTTGGGTACAAAGCAACTAACCGTGGCCCGGTCAGTTTAAACATTGCCGTGACACGGTTAATATCAGCGTAAGCGATATGCTTTATCGCACTAGTCCAAAGAGTAATTTATTTGCAAGAGAAAAGTGGATGCGCTGTGCGCGTACTCGTCTTAAAGGGGCTCGCACCCACTTTCGACATTGTTAGCCGCGTTTGGTTACTCGGCTTCAACATATACAAATTGAATTGTATGCACTTTACCTATGATCGCAACCTTTAAATATGCTGGCCTGGCGTTCTATTTGCATCAAATAAACAGACAACCGTGTCCCGGTTAGCAGGGATGTTGATCGTGAACCGGCTTTGCTTATGCATTGACTGTGACCCGGTCCTTAGCAGTTTACTGATTACTGCTAAGAAATTGGTTAGAAATTATTAAAAGACGTACACGGACCAAAAGCGATTGCTAATACTACTCTGCAAAAATTTACACCGCTCGCAAACTTGAACTGGTTTACCAAGCGCACCCGACCTCTTCCGAGCGAGCTTACGATATTTTAACGTGCTAAGATAAAGAACCGTGCTGCGGTGTTACGGTTATCAGTCGTCTACGGCGCTACGGTACTACGGTAAACAGTCGTAACCCAATGCAGTGACGCAGGAAATCATTGATGAACCATTTTGCTCACGTCAACTGCTGACAGACGACAGGGATCGCGACAGAAGTCGCCAACTCAATTTGTAACCGTGAGACGGTGGTTTCTGACCGTGACGAATTATGTAAAACCTACAGTTTTGTCGGAGATCTACACTTGTGTCTTTTAGAATTTTATCTCTTATAGACTCAGCTCGCTTTAATTGTGTGATTCGCAATTAACATAGGTTAAAACCAAAATTACGCAGTACATCATTTCAACACATCACTGACAGTGCAGCTGACGAAGTCGTTTGTTTAAAACCTCAAAAACATCATCACGACCGCTTATAAACATGGGAATACGATTTAAACATAAGAAAAGCATCATACCGAATACAACACAAAATATGCCCGTGCTGATGTAGGTAATCTTCACCCAGTTCCTCTTGCGTAGCAGCGTTCTTCCTCGGAACGTCCACGTTTTTCACAAAATAAACACCACTACTGTATACAAATTTTGCAGCTGCACCTGCAAAGCGCTCCATACCATGTGGAATCTTGGCGCTTCCCAGAGGACGTCCACGACCGCGTCCAGATGACAGTGACATCGCAGATTTTTTCCCGTTTCCCGGAGGACGACCACGACCGCGTTCAGATGACAGTGACTTTACTGATTTCTTGCCGCTTCCGGGAGGACGGCCGCGCTTACCAGTACCGACAGCTATACAGAGACTCAAACGTTCAAAACTGCACGGCTCGAATGCGGTCTCATATGCTACAATCAGTAATTTAAATACTCACTCTTTTTCTTGATGACACCGGCACCTAAAAAAAAGAAGTCAATATAAGTAGTTAATGTGCAGGAGACAAACGTTAGAAGACAACATGTACACTTTCAACGTTAGAACACTTAGAACACGTGCCTGCCTGCCCCTGCCAGGGGCACCCCCAAAAACCACAACAAACCAGAAACAGGAACACATCCGAGCTCATACCTCCTCCAGAGCCTTTAGTGCGCCCGCGTCCTGCTTTCGCTTCAGCACGCCTCTTTTTCGCAGTGCCGGCATCTAGACAGAATTCACCGTTAACGAATTGCCTTGCACTGTGCTCGCTTCCTGCCTGCCCCTGCCAGGGGCACCCCAAACACACCACAACAAACCAGAAACAGAAAACATCTTGACTTTACTGTTCCCGAAGCATACCTTGATCGCGTCCTGGGGAAGTCGTTCCTTCCGAGGAAGTATCTTCCGGGGAAGTATCCGGAACGTACTCCTCAGGCGGAACATAAATCATTCGTTCCGCTTTCGTTTTCATCGGCCCTGGCCAATAGGCATATGTCTCCTCGGTGAGCTCTCCCCGCTCCAGCATCTCCCGTTTGATCTTGTTAATCATTCTTCCAGGGCAGGGACGAGGCGGTTCTTGTTGGCCAGACATGTCTACACGGTTGAAAATCTAGAGCGCAAAAAATGGCTTCTTATGAACTGCTTAGGCTCCACGTGCAGAGACTTGAAACATGCCAACTGAAAGTTCTCATTTTCAGAGCGCACAATGTGCAGCGCAGTAGTGCGGGTGCAGGAAGTACTATGAGTCGTATCGGTTTAGCATGTAACTCACTGTACGGGCGGGTGCTGTTTCGACTTGGCACCACAGTAGTACAGGCATGCTTTGACACGCTCGCTGTCGTGACACGAAACCGATCTGTCCAGCCGTTGCACGGTACAGTTTCAAGTTCGTCTCACTTAAAGTGTTATTAAAAATTGTCAGAATTTCAGTTTTGAGATTCCTTTGACTACGATCTCTGATGATCGTTTGGCACAATGGGTAAAGCTCCAATGAAACCGAAGGCGACGAACCGCGATCGTGCGAGCAGGACGAAAAAGGCACAGGCAGCCAGCAAGGCGGGGAGGGGAAAGGATTCCAAAGTCACTAAGAAGCAGGGGACCACTGGTACGCGCACGAAGAAAGCTTTGAAGCGCAAGTATATTGCTGAATCCGATGAGGACGACATTGAAGCTGATCCTAGCTATCGTGCACCCGCTAATTGCCTTTCTACTACGTTAATTTACAAAAACTACAAACTCGATATTCCATTCGCCGTTTTTCATTTCCGCTCCATGCAGAAATCCTCATGATTGAGCATCATCAGGTCAAACATTAAAAACATCGTCAGGTCAAAAAACCTCAAAATGTTATGAAATAATCCCAACACCATAAACTGAAATACAGAGGGAAAAAATAATGATCACAATGACTTATTTGATCACAGGATATCAATAAAAAATCTTTCGAATTAAATAGATCATAACATCATCATGGAGGTCGCACTGCCAGACAATAAAAAAACAAACAAATGATGATAAATTAAATAGAGCTATTTTTCACGGTCACAGAAAGAACTCTCTCATCGCCAAGGGGCTCAAATATGAATGTAACCTGCTCATGGCCAGTGACAAGCTCGGACATTAACAATAGCTGCCGCGAAGAAGTAGTCCAGAACACAGATTCACGATTCTTCTTCGCCTCAGAGTACGGCTTATCCGATGTGTTGAGGTTGCGCTCGTTGGCAAATTTATTCAGCAGTCCATTTACTGGCGGGTAGGTAATGGAGCAATGCGGGAGATCCAGTGCGGTCCGCATATTTAATGGTGCAATGCGTGCTTCAGTCTTTGATAAGTCTCCTAAATCAGGTAATGAAGGTAATCCGCGGTAATTAATTTGAAGCTTTCTCTTTATGAATTATGAATGGGTATCCTAAATTAGTATAAAAAAGTAATCGAAATCACTGCAGTAACGTACGTTACATTCCCGTCAAAATTAAAAGATTCAATTATACACTAACCTGCAATCACAGATACCGGTGGAATTCCAGGTACAACATCAGGGCCGATGATATAGCTTCTTGCAGAAACTCAGGTATGAGAGGGCCGGCAGCGGTAGTTGCAGATCCATTCGGAATATCGGGTGAAAGAGGACCCATTTCACGGGTGATTTATCCGCTGCAAGCAGCTGCGAAGTGACAACCAGATTACTGCGTTGCGAACTGGTGGGCCGGTCATCATGTTTTTGAAGCATCAGTATAAGGAAGGTCTGCTTGTCGGCGATGTGTTTTATTTCACCCGGGACAATCGAATACTGCAGAGTATAAAAGCCGTCCACCTGTTACAAAAACAAGAAACAGTTACGGAACTGCATGTAACGCATCCTTCTGCATGATACAAGGAAACAACTTCAGAAACTCAGCTTCGTGCTTCTGGTTGCCCGTGCCCGTATACAGTACAAACAGTAAAGTACTGTTTGCCCTTACCTACAACCTACTTGCAAAAGAAAGAGTATGGTTTCCTTCAAGGACTATATTAGCCGCATGAAGAGAATCAGTATAAAGGGATATATGGGACGGTCACGTATATCCGTCCCGTATATCACGTATAACCGTGACCCGGTGACACGACCGGTGACATGACCCGGCTTCACCAATTGCGGCCATATTGCACCCCATATAACTTCAGTTTCTTAAGATCTGGAAACTAGATGACACGTGTAGTGTGGCTATGTTACAATCGTGCACCCGCTAATTGCCTTTCTACTACGTTAATTTACAAAAACTACAAACTCGATATTCCATTCGCCGTTTTTCATTTCCGCTCCATGCAGAAATCCTCATGATTGAGCATCATCAGGTCAAACATTAAAAACATCGTCAGGTCAAAAAACCTCAAAATGTTATGAAATGATCCCAACACCATAAACTGAAATACAGAGGGAAAAAATAATGATCACAATGACTTATTTGATCACAGGATATCAATAAAAAATCTTTCGAATTAAATAGATCATAACATCATCATGGAGGTCGCACTGCCAGACAATAAAAAAACAAACAAATGATAAATTAAATAGAGCTATTTTTCACGGTCACAGAAAGAACTCTCTCATCGCCAAGGGGCTCAAATATGAATGTAACCTGCTCATGGCCAGTGACAAGCTCGGACATTAACAATAGCTGCCGCGAAGAAGTAGTCCAGAACACAGATTCACGATTCTTCTTCGCCTCAGAGTACGGCTTATCCGATGTGTTGAGGTTGCGCTCGTTGGCAAATTTATTCAGCAGTCCATTTACTGGCGGGTAGGTAATGGAGCAATGCGGGAGATCCAGTGCGGTCCGCATATTTAATGGTGCAATGCGTGCTTCAGTCTTTGATAAGTCTCCTAAATCAGGTAATGAAGGTAATCCGCGGTAATTAATTTGAAGCTTTCTCTTTTATGAATTATGAATGGGTATCCTAAATTAGTATAAAAAAGTAATCGAAATCACTGCAGTAACGTACGTTACATTCCCGTCAAAATTAAAAAGATTCAATTATACACTAACCTGCAATCACAGATACCGGTGGAATTCCAGGTACAACATCAGGGCCGATGATAATAGCTTCTTGCAGAAACTCAGGTATGAGAGGGCCGGCAGCGGTAGTTGCAGATCCATTCGGAATATCGGGTGAAAGAGGACCCATTTCACGGGGTGATTTATCCGCTGCAAGCAGCTGCGAAGTGACAACCAGATTACTGCGTTGCGAACTGGTGGGCCGGTCATCATGTTTTTGAAGCATCAGTTTAAGGAAGGTCTGATTGTCGGCGATGTGTTTTATTTCACCCGGGACAATCGAATACTGCAGAGTATAAAAGCCGTCCACCTGTTACAAAACAAGAAACAGTTACGGAACTGCATGTAACGCATCCTTCTGCATGATACAAGGAAACAACTTCAGAAACTCAACTTTTGTGAAAATCCAATACGTACGTCCACAGGTCGACCAAAAAATTTGATACCTTATTTAAACGGTCATGCTCTATCAGTTCGTCATGCTCTATCAGATCAACATCAGAAGGATCCAATGCCAGCGTAAGTACTGTAGGTTCCATTTCCTTCTGCAATTAAAACCATCAGCAGTCAAAACTCAATACACTACAGTTTATTAAACTGCAAACGATACCTATATACAGTAACCTACACTGCGAAGAAAACGTCATACTTTGCCAAATAACATGCATATCTAAGAGGAAAAAAAATTGTCTACCATTTTCAGCTTCTCCATCAGGCTTTGACTAAAATTCCCGAGTCCAGACACATTCCTGCAACATCAGTCAGCTCCGCAATTGTCCGAGTAGCACTTCCAGCAGTATGACTGCCATCATTGAATACGGACTACGTAAATAAAACGCAAAATTCTGTCTTTACGTTAAATCTTTTCGCAGTTCGAGCTTCAACATAATGTCGTCATCCGATTCTATGGACTGTTGTCGGTCAGTGTCTGGTTCCTTTGGCTGTAGTCCGCTAGTACCTGGCTGCCCCAAATCCATGCGGTTAGGGACTATCGTAGGAGGAGTAGAAATGACGGATGGGAGAGACCCCGTAAACAGGTCCTGAAAGTTGGCAGGGCCATCTTCCTGGTGTTTTTGATCGACGATTCTTAAACCAGACTTGAACTCGGTTTTCCGATCCTTTAATACCAATTTTTTCGGCTATTGCCAGCCGCTGATTGTAGTTGGGACGGCGGCATATTTTAAAAAATTGCTGCAAAAGTTGGACCTGGTCTTTTCGAAAGTGCGAACGAGAACTTGTTTCACGATAGGCGCTGGCATTGATAATAGAGCGAAGCTCCTGACGATCTGGGTTCGTCGATTCCATATTATGGCGCACGGAAAACAAAAACGAAATTTTCTGACTTGTTGGAACCATGCAGTACGTGTTATTTGCAAAAACTAGACTCAAATGGAAAAACTTAAATAATACACGTCAAAATAATCAGCACAATCTCCCCCCTTCTGAATTTCAGTAGTATTCGTATTGGGCGGGCAGCCGGTACACAGAGTTTGCAGTACACACTAGCGTCTTCGGCGGTTATTTAAACTTTTGCGTAGCAGGCTTCGCTAGCGTAGTTGAACGTCGGAGATTCAATTCCATACTAAAACGCAATTTTCCAAATGACTTTTCTTTTTATTATTTTACATTTTTAACTATTATGTGATTTCATATTTACATTGGCGGCCTACATTAGCACATTCTGTTTCATTAAGCAAAGTCAGAAATCAGTCTATGCTGTGTTGTGCTCGAGGAAATTTTCTGATAATGCTGACGAGTATTGCGGTCAGTTAGTCAACCGTGTCACAGTTAAAATCATTTTCACCCAAAATTCGTGCCACGTTTAAATCATGGGTGATATTGTGCACGGTGAAGTGTGTCAAGTTGTTCGGATCAGTATAAGAAGTTTTAAGATCAGTGTGCGAAGAACAACGGTGACTAGTTGGTCCCCTTCAAGGACTATATTAGCCGCATGAAGAGAATCAGAAGGCCATTTATTTGGCGAATGCCGCATAAAAGGATATTTGGGATGGTCACGTATAACCGTCCTGTATATCACGTATAACCGTGACACGTTCACACTAATATCACTTTAACCGCGACACGGTGTTCTTTAACAGTGTCGTTTTAGGTAAACAACACTGCAGTATAATTTGCCATCTCAGCACATTAGTGCTGCGCAGTGCTGAATACAGCCATCTGCTTTAAAACTAAAAAATATCATCATCATGACCGCTTATAAACATAGGAATTCGATTTAAACATATCACGGTCTCAGTGTGTTTAATGTCACGGTCTCAGCTTGTTTAATGTAGTGTTAATATTGGTGGGTTTTCTCTCTTAAATGCAGAAAGCCAAAGGCTCTCAGCCGGCGCTTCGGCCTTCTGATGATGTGGCCGCTACTCCGGCTATTTCCGCGCGTAACTTCAAGGTACAGGTACGGTTACGTACTTGGAAATCCTTTAAGTTGAATTTCTGATATACAGAAGCGATCAATGGTGGATGCTCTTGACGAGTCGGGTACGGAAGGCAAATCGTACGGCGATCAGGATAACGTTAGTTCAGAAGAAAGAATGCGGGTTCCCTGTTTATCGATGTCAGCTCCAACAAAGCAGCGGAAGCCGTTGGCAGAATTGGCTCAACGATCGCCGGCTTGCTTTACGCCTACAAAGCCGAATACAAAGCCGTCTACCAGACCCGCGAATCCGTCTCGTTAAAGCAGTTCCAAATTCTGCGAGGAAAAAGCGGATTTGACAAACCTGTGCAGATACTGCTGTTCGGCTTAGCATTATTGGTATTCGGTATCTAGGATGACCGCATATCATATTTGTTTGTGTCATGTTCTATCTCCTTAAGGTTTCTATAAATGAATGTTTTAGTGTTTACAGATGATGTATGACTGCAGTGTTTTAGTGCTCGATGACTTTGTCTAAATAAAGTGTCATCTCACTGCATCCTTGCATTGTCCTGACGTGCATTGTGCTTCAATCGACCCGGATCGTACGTGCAAATGCTTAGGATTCTGGCACAGGTTACAACATGAAAGCCAATGATCAGGATTTCGATGCTCGCGAAATTCCGCCACTAATCACAAAAATCCTTTGCATCAAGCCCAAACCAAACAAAGTCTTCACGCCTTTGGATATATGTCTCAATTATCCACTATTTGGGTACAAAGCAACTAACCGTGGCCCGGTCAGTTTAAACATTGCCGTGACACGGTTAATATCAGCGTAAGCAATATGCTTTATCGCATTAGTCCAAAGAGTAATTTATTTGCAAGAGAAAAGTGGATGCGCTGTGCGCGTACTCGTCTTAAAGGGGCTCGCACGCACTTTCGACATTGTTAGCCGCGTTTGGTTACTCGGCTTCAACATATACAAATTGAATTGTATGCACTTTACCTATGATCGCAACCTTTAGATATGCTGGCCTGGCGTTCTATTTGCATCAAATAAACAGACAACCGTGTCCCGGTTAGCAGGGATGTTGATCGTGAACCGGCTTTGCTTATGCATTGACTGTGACCCGGTCCTTAGCAGTTTACTGATTACTGCTAAGAAATTGGATAGAAATTATTAAAAGACGTACACGGACCAAAAGCGATTGCTAATACTACTCTGCAAAAATTTACACCGCTCGCAAACTTGAACTGGTTTACCAAGCGCACCCGACCTCTTCCGAGCGAGCTTACGATATTTTAACGTGCTAAGATAAAGAACCGTGCTGCGGTGTTACGGTTATCAGTCGTCTACGGCGCTACGGTACTACGGTAAACAGTCGTAACCCAATGCAGTGACGCAGGAAATCATTGATGAACCATTTGCTCACGTCAACTGCTGACAGACGACAGGGATCGCGACAGAAGTCGCCAACTCAATTTGTAACCGTGAGACGGTGGTTTCTGACCGTGACGAATTATGTAAAACCTACAGTTTTGTCGGAGATCTACACTTGTGTCTTTTAGAATTTTATCTCTTATAGACTCAGCTCGCTTTAATTGTGTGATTCGCAATTAACATAGGTTAAAACCAAAATTACGCAGTACATCATTTCAACACATCACTGACAGTGCAGCTGACGAAGTCGTTTGTTTAAAACCTCAAAAACATCATCACGACCGCTTATAAACATGGGAATACGATTTAAACATAAGAAAAGCATCATACCGAATACAACACAAAATATGCCCGTGCTGATGTAGGTAATCTTCACCCAGTTCCCTCTTGCGTAGCAGCGTTCTTCTCGGAACGTCCACGTTTTTCTACAAAATAAACACCACTACTGTATACAAATTTTGCAGCTGCACCTGCAAAGCGCTCCATACCATGTGGAATCTTGGCGCTTCCCAGAGGACGTCCACGACCGCGTCCAGATGACAGTGACTTTACTGATTTCTTGCCGCTTCCGGGAGGACGGCCGCGCTTACCAGTACCGACAGCTATACAGAGACTCAAACGTTCAAAACTGCACGGCTCGAATGCGGCCTCATATGCTACAATCAGTAATTTAAATACTCACTCTTTTTCTTGATGACACCGGCACCTAAAAAAAAGAAGTCAATATAAGTAGTTAATGTGCAGGAGACAAACGTTAGAAGACAACATGTACACTTTCAACGTTAGAACACTTAGAACACGTGCCTGCCTGCCCCTGCCAGGGGCACCCCCAAAAACCACAACAAACCAGAAACAGGAACACATCCGAGCTCATACCTCCTCCAGAGCCTTTAGTGCGCCCGCGTCCTGCTTTCGCTTCAGCACGCCTCTTTTTCGCAGTGCCGGTATCTAGACAGAATTCACCGTTAACGAATTGCCTTGCACTGTGCTCGCTTCCTGCCTGCCCCTGCCAGGGGCACCCCAAACACACCACAACAAACCAGAAACAGAAAACATCTTGACTTTACTGTTCCCGAAGCATACCTTGATCGCGTCCTGGGGAAGTCGTTCCTTCCGAGGAAGTATCTTCCGGGGAAGTATCCGGAACGTACTCCTCAGGCGGAACATAAATCATTCGTTCCGCTTTCGTTTTCATCGGCCCTGGCCAATAGGCATATGTCTCCTCGGTGAGCTCTCCCGCTCCAGCATCTCCCGTTTGATCTTGTTAATCATTCTTCCAGGGCAGGGACGAGGCGGTTCTTGTTGGCCAGACATGTCTACACGGTTGAAAATCTAGAGCGCAAAAAATGGCTTCTTATGAACTGCTTAGGCTCCACGTGCAGAGACTTGAAACATGCCAACTGAAAGTTCTCATTTTCAGACCGCACAATGTGCAGCGCAGTAGTGCGGGTGCAGGAAGTACTATGAGTCGTATCGGTTTAGCATGTAACTCACTGTACGGGCGGGTGCTGTTTCGACTTGGCACCACAGTAGTACAGGCATGCTTTGACACGCTCGCTGTCGTGACACGAAACCGATCTGTCCAGCCGTTGCACGGTACAGTTTCAAGTTCGTCTCACTTAAAGTGTTATTAAAAATTGTCAGAATTTCAGTTTTGAGATTCCTTTGACTACGATCTCTGATGATCGTTTGGCACAATGGGTAAAGCTCCAATGAAACCGAAGGCGACGAACCGCGATCGTGCGAGCAGGACGAAAAAGGCACAGGCAGCCAGCAAGGCGGGGAGGGGAAAGGATTCCAAAGTCACTAAGAAGCAGGAGACCACTGGTACGCGCACGAAGAAAGCTTTGAAGCGCAAGTATATTGCTGAATCCGATGAGGACGACATTGAAGCTGATCCTAGCTATCCGGACGCAGGGGACGGCAATGGTGATGAAGACTTCATGAAATCCAAACAAGAATTGTATCAGTTCGAACGAAAGGTGAAATTGCCGTTTGTGTTTGTGTGCGTATGGTTGTGTGTGTGTTTGTGAGCCATATGGTTTGTTTGCAGCCGTTTGAGACCTTCGACGTCTTCTTCAGTGATCTTGTCATGGCGAAACCTTTCCGTTTCGTCAATAAAAAGGCGCGGGAATACCACAGGTACAAATCCCGTATAACTGCTGAGTTTGAGTCAGCCAAGGTTATCGCAATCGGAGCTTTCGTCGTGGATGTAGAGCCAGTAGATCCCAAAGCCTACGAAAAAGCTCGCAAGCGCCTATAAAACGGAGAAACTGTTCCCTTCCTAGAAGGCGTGAAGCTTCGCCCTTTAAACCGTATGGTTGGACTGCAGATAGTTCGTTCTCTGGACGTTAGAAGAAAAAAAATGGAGCAGAACTTAGAAGACGGAAAAAAAAGAAAGGGTCCGATGAAAGGCATTTATTACTTACAAAACCATTCGAAGCATTACAAAACCATGCATCAGATCCGCTAGTCTCATCACAACTTTCGGAATCTTCGGAATCTTCGGAATCTTCGGAACTTCCACGACGCGAGCGCCATGGGAGAGGCTCAGTCGGACCCTCAGTATTAGTGGTAGATGCTTCTGCAGCTGGCAGGGACGGCATCACGGGCTGAATTACAGCTCCTTCCGAGCCCAATATGACTTCATGGACAACCGGCGGTAAGTTCCACTGCGCAGAATCGGGTGCTCGATCATCGATGTATCCATCGCCGCCAGTTCTGCTGGTCTGCTGCCCGAACGGGTTGACATCATTGAGGCAGGGAGCTGGTGCCATATCGAAAGCAGAACTAAATATACCGATGAAGCGGGCAGGTGCCGGCGAAGTTGCCCTTTGGGAACGCGCTGGAGACGAGCCTTCCCCATGCGAAGTCCGAGTTTCAGCACTCACATCACTGATGACGGTGCCTTCTGCCATTGTAGAAGACTCGCACTCGTCTGCTTCAATAACAGTGTCCAATTCTCGTGGATCAGCTTGAATAGCACCCACATCTTCATCAATGATGCCAATTCCGCTAATCCGCTGCCGTTTGCGCTTTTGGCCAGATGTTCTTTCGGATGGTGCGAGAGACGAATGTCCTCTTCGTCGGGTAGAGACACTCCCCTGGTGAGACAACACAGCACGCCCTGGCCCGTTCCGCGAATGTCTCAGCATAAACTGGAACTCCCGGTCGATAGTGTGACCTGCCAAAGCAATTTTTTCTGCGTCCCGAGCCCTTCCGACGTACCGGGCGTTACTGAGAGAGTCCTGCAATACCAAACTTACAACTCAAGTGTCGATCTAGGTACGATTAAGCCTAACGGCTAAGCCGGTGCACAGTATAACCGCGTCACGGCAGATATGCTTCAGTTCACTGTGCAGCTTTGAAGTTGATTAAAATAGGCTTCACACTAACCTTAAACATCAAAAGCTTGTTCTCAACGAAATACGCAAACATCGGGAATCTTGCTTGGGGGAATCGTCACATTCCCAGGTGCCAGGCCTTGCCCATGAGAATAGCTGCCCGGAAGTCTCTTGGAATACCAAAAGACCAGTAGCGTGGGTTCAACTAATTACACAGACACAGTAAGCGAGATTAGTGACTTTAAGCGTCATTGCACTTTTACGGTATGTACTTTCGTCAAATCTCTCAATGGCCTCGTGTTATCCGGGCTGTACAAAAATTGGGGAGGTTCTTTCGTTCTATAAGCCAATAACAGCTCTTCCGCACCGGTTTCTAAGACGAAATTAACCGTTCTGACATCCCTTTCTGCCGCAAATTCAAACATAAGTGCACTGGCAAGGGGAAGGCATTCGTTCTCCTTCTGCTGTTGCACATAAAACTGGGTGATTTTAAGATAACTTCCTTTAGTCAGGCGTGTCAATTCCGCAAAAATTCAATAAAGTTCTTTAGGTGGAGGTTTGTTCCTGGTATCCCAGTAATAATAACTCTGGTTTCCTTCAATGCTTTGAATTCTGGCAAAGGTTACAACATGCA
>NW_026570709.1:0-16457 GCF_019649055.1 Paramacrobiotus metropolitanus
AAATGTTGATAAAATTACCACAGATAGAGTGTCACTTGATTAGAAATGTTTGTACAAACATAAAGAATAAATCCCAAAATAATAAAAACAAATATTATTAAGAAAACAATATGTGCAAAAATAGTTGTGGAATAACGCTCGAATAAGTGCCTAAATTCGAAGATAAGTAACTAACAAGGCGTTAAATATAGTTAATATACATAGTGCAACAACAGCCGGTTTGGCTGCTGTTCTAGTGGGTTGACGATCAGTCTTTACCACGATGTAGCGGCTGTTAAGGCTAACTAATAATCAAAAAGGCTGGCGCGGTCGGCAAGATGCTGACCGGAAGGAAGACGGCAATTACAGAACTACTGTGTGTGAGATGAGACGATTCATCACAAAGTGATTACTGATTACAAACAACAACGCAAGGCATGGCAGTCACGGCAAGATTCTTATTAGCAAGTAAACTGGGCAAGAAGGCAAAAAGCAAGGTTAGCTAGCTAGCAAGAAGCAATCCCCAGAATGATTCTAGTGCGCCAAAGTAAAAGTCAAGAGCATCGAGGTTGTAGCGGTAAAGCGGTAAGACATTGAGATGCTGATTCACATGATCTTAATGAGGAAGACAAGCACTGAATGAACCAATAACTGATGTAGAAAAGCAATTAACAATCCCAAGTGGCGGTACTGAGATTTTCTGTTGTTACAATAGATATGAAATAGTTTTTCAAGTGTAAATAAATAAAATTATTAATTTGTTTAAAAATATTTAAAAATAAAAAAAATTATAAAAATATTAGAAAATATTTAAAAATATAATATGAAATAAATAAGCGAATAACAATTTTGCAACGACAGAACCAATGAATGCTTAATACTACAGTATTCTACAGGCGCAAAGCTGTAGGTTTTATTATGCTGAATAATGCAGATGCCTACATTGGTGGAGGTCAGTTAGATTTCGGTAACCGTTGCGCGACGGGTAATGGCGCGACGCGTGAAAAACGATGTATGAGTCAGCAAAAAATGAAATAACAAATAAGAAGACGAGTAAGTTTACGTCCCAGTGTAGAAATTGACCATCCAAAGTGTAAAAAAGTTACGTTTCATGCTGGTTCAGGCTACAGAATGAATCTATTTTCGATACGAGAAACAGTAATATATTTGAAACTAATTATCGATTACGAGTGTGCAACAAAATATCATCTTTGTTATCTTTCTGGTATGGTACCGACGAGAAAACGGAGACATCTGCCTGAGTTTGAGTTGCAGCGCGTCTCCATTAGCCACCTCAATCTTTGGTTTTATGGGTCGTCGCTTTTTCTTCGCGGGAGACGTCCTCTTAGGAGATTTCATAAAGGCAGAGTACGGGATCAAGAAATAATTACGATCTACAGCGCTTGTGTTCAGCAATGCCAGCTCGATATGCTGATGGCATAAATACATAAAAAAACGTAAACAACACAACAACTTTTAAGGAGAAATAATTCCGCAAGTGTACGTTAAGCCAACAACTACAAGTACAGTAGGAATTCTTCCGAAATTCAAAAAATTTGGTGATCGGTGTGAGTCGAGTGCGTAAGTAGTTTTGGGTAATGGTTGCGTTTCGACGTCGAAGCGCAACGCTTACGCGGACAAGTAAGCTGAAAACCCATCCCAGATTTTGCGATTACGAATCATAATGTTTACTTGCTTACGCGCTGTTACGTCACATTTTTACGCGTTTCCCCGTTACCCGTCGCGCAGCGGTTACCCAAATGTAATTGACCTCCACCATTATTGTGTAAAATACGTATAACAGTGTGTAATGTGTAAGAACAGACTATGCAAATTATTTCCTAGTTGATTATTAGTAATTACATCGGCATCAGGTGCGGCATTCACAATTGCCTTTACGTTGGAAATTACGGGATCAGTTTTGTCAAGTTTACTGCAGTATAAACAGGATTAGGCTTATGATGTCGCGCGTCTGTAAATTCGCATGCTGCAGAGCGCAGCAGCCACCTAAGTGACAGGACAAATGTTATGTTTAATTTTATTGTTTTAGAAGGGAAAATTCATATCAGCATGGAAACGAAGGTGCTGATTGATAACAGTCCGGATGCTTTTCGCATTGAAGCTCGGGAACCAATCAGCATTAAAGTACGCGCCACGACTGCAGCATTTCCGGGTCAGAAGAAGCTTTACAGAGCAATTTTTTTTATTTAGGGAAAAGGAGTATCACCGTGGACTGTGACTGTGAAAGAGTCCAGGACGGAAGCCCAGACTGACAGGACTCCGTGTAGTGTAGAACGTGACGTACTAGGGATGAAATGCGCAACGCACGATATCCAGTCTACGTTATACAATTTAATAGCGTCTTCGATCGATCATCAAAACACACTGACGTTGAATGCTCAGTGAGCCAACGTCTACTGGATTTCTCCCATATAAACTGCACGGCGCATAGTGAACACAGTGAACAGCAGCCGTCAGCCAATCAGAAAAGAGACACGCCACAGACGGTAATTCCATGGGGAAATCCCCAGTGCGCAGTGCAACGAAGCACTCCCCCAACTCCAGTAGCGTCGCAAAGGTGGACGCAAGGGAGCCATCGCCTCACATGCCTCTGGGTGGGAGGCTGAGCTCCGTCGAAGCTAAATCCATTCCATTCGCTCCGGCCGGTGGTCTGTGCGCGCTCTCGTAAAAAAAACAACATCAAATTCTCTTAATCCTTCTTATCACATGATTCCAATGCACAAAGTGAATAAAGAGATCTGTAGAAAAATACTATTCCATATCAACAGATCAACAGTTAGAACAGATCAACAAAAGCAGTTAAATGAAACATGTAGACTAGGATCCTCCATTGACTGGCATAGGTCACAGGTCCTGTCCACCGTTTTCAGCATCTCTTTGGCCCATTCCGCTCCATCTTGAGCAACTTCGCTCCGCTTGAGCATCTTTTGCGCATCTTCGTGCGACTTTCATCACATCAGCTTTGTAGGAATAAGGTGCGTATCGAATGTACGTCTTAGGAATACTGCTTCAGCTTTGGAATAGATGCGTATCAATTGTACGACTTCATAGTGAGATCCGGTTTAGTCATGGAGGGACATCATATAGATAAGCGAAGTTCGCTTCCTCCCTGGTAAGATCATCTTTCTGATCGTGGATGTGCGACATCATCTGGTACAGTTCATTCAGCATAGGTCATGGAGAACTTAGCCATTTTTCATCGGCTTTCAAACTCCTCTCAGCTTGCCTCCCTGGTAAAGTTCATCTCGTCGCGCAATCCATCTCTTCCGCCTTATTTAGAGAGCCGGCCAAGTGTACCGTAGCTACTCTTAACTAAGATGAGTCGATATATAGGGATGCCGACATAAGCCGTAGCAACTCCTATCGGATCAGTTTTACTGATCCATCATCACATTCGACCCATCTCCATCGCCTCTGTCTCGCGGTGGACGTTTTCGAGTTTGGCCTGGCTGGTTTTTGTCAGATGTCCGATCGACCAGTTCTGCTGATCCAGCTGGCACGTCCTCATCCGCTTGAACTCGTAGGACGATGTGACGTGGACCACGACCTTTTCCCTGTCGCGAACGTTTGATCGCGTCCAAACGATGTCGTGCGTCATTCTCTTCACGTTGCAGGTTCCGATTTTGAGGATCTTCAGCTAATCGTTGTCTGACGTCCTCATACTGATTCCGGATGTTCTGGTTTCGAGCAGCTCGTCTGCCCGGTGTATTCGGAACATTGGAAGTTGTCGGCTGTTTCGGTCCCTTCCATACCAGGTGATCCTCGATGTACCGATGGACTCGATCTTACGGTTCGATATACGGCGTGTCCATAGTATTTCGGATTCGATTGATCCTTTCCTGGTACTGTGCTTCATGTGTTTCGTGAAGGTTGCAATCATCAAATTGCTTTTTGCAGATCGCCAATCCGTCATTCGCTTTACGTGCGATCTCCTGATGTCTCGACGGCATTCCTAATTTAGCAACCTTTTCCCGGTACACAGGCGGAACTTTCCCCTTCGTAAAGTCCGAAAACAGCTGATTCTGTGTCGGAAAATGGCCCAGTCTTGCGGCAAAGACCTTCTGACCGAAAACTCGCGATTTATAGTCGGTAGGGTCAACCGTCAGTCCAATGGCTGCTCGTGCCGCAAGTACTTTGAATGCCGGATTCACGTTACGTAGCACAAATTGTGCTACATATATACTTCGCTCCTTAATCTCTTGGTAGCGGAATTGTGTCCACCCCGTTGGGTCGATTGTATCCAATGGGACTTCCAATAAGCTCAGGTCCAATAAACTCGGTAAGCCACATTGTCGGATTGGTCTATAACACACCATCGCAGATTCGGTGGTGATCTCCAGGCGACCGAGGTTGCTCTCTCTGAGATCCGTTTCGTAATTAGAGTCCCTTAGCAATTCGCGAAGATTGTGGAGCTGCGCATGTATCATCACTGACTGCCCCGATTCCATTTCTAATCCCAAGTAGCGACAGATTTCCGCTCGTTGGGTTTCAATGTCGTCCATATCGTACATTTTGCTGATCAGCCTCCGACGTGAGTTATCAAACCGAGAGTGATCTCTCCGGCGACCATCTTCGCGTCGTCGATCAGGTTGTTCCTGTTGACGTTGGCGTTCGGGCTGATATCGGTTTTCCGGTTCCTATTGCGATTCGTGAGGGCCTTCCTGCTCACGTCGCGCCGATGTCGATAGTTCAAGATCGCGGTCCAATACCACGTTTCTTTTATGGACAACATTATCGGTCGACGATGTTTCCATCGGTTCATCATCGTCCATTGTCACAACCAATGGTTCTACCATGTGGACCACTGATTACACTTTCGGCTGTTTCGGCGGAGTGTCGTCGCGTTCCTCGCTCGAAGTCCGTTTATGATTGATCGGGAAATCTGCGAAGTAATTCATATCTTCCTGCCATCCCTTGTCGTATGGACTGCGGCTTCTGACAGGTCCCGTTAAGATGCCTTCTCTTCGTTCAGGTGTGAACCCCCTGACTTTTGGGTGGCAGAAACCAACTCCCATCGGTATCTGTCGACGCAGTTCATCTCGTCGTCTGTCAGCCAGTTCATGTCGACGATGTGCGCTGGTCTCAGTTACTTGATCTCCGTGTCGCACCCATGATCTGCCGCCACGGTAATCGTGATCGCGCGAGCGTGATCTATCATCTCTTTCGTTATGATAGTCACGAGTTCTTTCACGGGAACGTTCTCTTGACCTTTCATTGCGAGAGCCATAATTCCGTTCGTGTGAATACTCTCGTGATCTCTGACGTTCCCGTCTCATTGATGATCGAGGTCGTTGAAAGCCTTCATCTCGGCTGAAACTTTGAAACGCTTTCATCACGTCCCGTTACATCTCGTGTGTCTTTCGAGCTTCTTCGGTCATCTGTTCAATCAACAATTTGGTATCGGGTCTGGGTGCTTCACCTCGTTCCAGTCGCATCTTCTCCCGAAGGAGGACATCAAACAAATTTGCGCGAATCTTCGACGGTTCCTTTATCAGTTCGTCGATCTGGAGGAGAATGGCCTACACTCTCACCTCCGCTTCGGCTGCATTCAGTTGAGCCACAGGAATAGGAGCTTTGCCCTGCACCGACCTTTCTCGGTGCTCCTGAGCTGCCCGTTGTTCGGCACGTTTCCTACTGGCTGTCATCTCATCTGTTAGGTCCTTCTACCGTTTCTCCTCCATCATCCGTGCTTGATCTGCTTCGAACTTTTTACGGTAAGCATCGCACATATCATCCTGTGTAGGTTCATAAGTGGCATCCCAACCGATTTCACCGTTCTTGATCGCTTGACGGTAGCGATCTCCGATGAGCATCTTTTGTCCTGGAGGAACCGTCTTCCATACTTCAGCAGATATAATGGTTCGAAAAACGTCCTTATTGCCTCGGGTGGCTTCGGTATATGCCACTAAAAATCGATTCGGTTCTTTAAAGATGCAGTATCAACAAGGGTAATCTCCTTTTTCGACCTTGTTGTTTCTGATACAGTCCGGACATTTAGAATTATAGCCCGTAAACGGATCAATCCAAGGTTCCCGAGGAAGTGTTGCAGATGCCGTCTGGCTTGCAATTGGCGCAGCTTGACTTTTCGCAGGTGCAGCTGCTTTCTTCGCGGGTATAGCTGCGGCTTGATTCTTCGCAGCTGCCGGTTGACTAGCTTGAGGCGCAGGTGCTGCCTGACTTGTGGATGGTACCACTTGACTTCGCGTAGATGTCGGTGCTGCTTGGTTTCTTCCATTTGCAGATCGGGCTTGATTACTCGCGGCCGCTAGTGCTGCTTGACTTCTCACCGCCGGTGTCGCCGCTTGAGTATTTTGCGTGGTCGGACCTTTTTCCGCCATCTTCGTTTTTAATCTGCAATGTTGAGACATGTCAAAATATCATCATAACCATCTCACGATCATTCTTATCATCTTTTACGCCTAAGTTAGGCTATTTCCGTACTGAGCTGAGACCTTCCTAGCTCATGATTACATTTTTAACACTGTAACATGGTGACCTTTCCATGTTGTCAGTTCTAAGCTCATTCGCCTATTTGACTGATGTGATTATCTCATCTTCTCATCTCGTTTAGCACATTCGATAAGTCGTTTCAGCCGTCTGTTTCATCGTTTTTCATCTCGGTTATTTCAACTTTTTGCCTTTGTTAAACTGATATGATGCTGTTTCTTCTGTGATATGCGGTGGACCTTCCTAACCGCACATCACGCATCTCTTGTTCACTCTTGAGCTGATGTGTCAGCCGACTCTGCTGTTTCAGTCGCTGCTGGCGCAGTATCTCCGGTTTCTACTGATTTCGTTTCGGTATCGCCGGGTTGAGGCTCAGTTGGTGCCGCCGGTTGCGATTCTGAGGCAACTTCTTGAGATGTAGGAGTCTTCGCTGAGTCCACGATCTCCTTCTCCGGAGTATCTTCCGGAAGCTCCTCAGGTTTTGGAAAGATGCGGCCGTTTTTGATCTCCAGCAGTTTATCATCGATTAAACTTCCAACTGCTAATTTAATCACTTCCCGATCACTCTCAATGTTGTAAGTCCCCAATTCATAATTCACGGCGAAAAAGTTTGATAGGTCGTCCCATGTAACTCCCATCGATCCGCCAAGTCTCGGCATCGCCGCGTCGGTAATGGCGATTTTCCAAAACTTCAGTTCCATCTTCAGTCGTGGAGGAAGCATTGGCTGTGGCAGATAATATGACCATCTGTTTGAATCTGAATAGCAGAAGCCTAACTTTCCTTCTTTGTAGGCCCTCTTGGTCATCCTATCGAAACTCACGCCGGACAATCTCAAAACTCGGTTGGCACATATTACTGATCTGAGATCTTTCTGAGTCATCGTCTGAAATGACTGTCTCGCCAAGATGTTCTTAAGTTCGCACTAAGCATGGTTCTGATTATCCAACGGTATTCCGAGCATGTAATCACGATTTTCTGACGTGGATTCTTTTTCGTCGATTAAAAGTTTCGGAATTGAACTTGATGATGATTTCGTCGACTTCGGTTCGTGTCTCTGGGTGGGAGCTGAGTCCGTCTCATCATCTTTCGATTCTCCTTCAGCGGGTGCACCTTTCTCTTGGGGAGTTACACTGGCTTTTGACTTGCCGCCGCTGGTTTTAGCTTGTTTCGTTGATGGCAACAGCGATGTCTGTTGTCGACGACGGCGCATTTCTTCCAATTCCGCTTCAGTTTGTGCCGTCAGCTTATCCATGGGAGTTACGGCCTTCGTTTTCTCACCATGTGTCTGTTGGCTCGTTGTAGCTGCTTGTCCCGACGTTGAAGGTGCATCCGGTTCTGGTTCGTTTTCCGATTCGTAATCGAATTCCACGATGCCCTTCGGTGTTAATGATTTCTTCAATTTATCTGCCTCGATCTTTTCTCTGGCAGCTCGCTTCTGATCTCCCTTCTGTAAGATCACATTCAACATGGGAGTTTCCGGATCATTGCGCTGAGGAATTGGAAGTTTTTCCATCACTTCACTAGACGAGAAGTTGCAATAATCATGTATTTCCTCCGGTATAAATCCCAACATGGTGTATCTGATCGGAGATCCTTCATAAGCATTGGTGGTGAGAAGTTTACCCTCTTGAAGCATCTGTGTTAACGTCGTCTCATTGCCCGCTTCGATCTCAGCGATCCTACCCATTCCGCCTTGCCATAAACCATTCATATATTGGCTGATACGGTGTCGAGTAGATCCTACCGGGCTTCGCAGGCCTGCGATGGCCACTTCAATCTGTCTTCTTTTATTGGCGTGTGGCTCAAATAACTTCTTATCGATTCCACCAGTTCTGATTAACTTCGACTTGCAACGCCAATCAAGGTGTTTCTTAACCAGCCTACCCGAATTCAGGGCAAAATCGATTATCGTATCCAACTTTGATGGGGTCAAACGTCGATTTCGTTTATTCCACCATTCCTTTACGCGTATCCGAAATCTAACTGTCACTGAGGTATCACCTCGTGTGCGAAATGTGGCCATGGCAAAATTTGCAGCCTCAATCAGATCATTCTCTGTTAAGGTGTCGTCATCATCCCCTAACTCCTCGAAGTCGGGGAAGGGTTCGTCATCTTCTGGTTCCGAATATTCCAAGTCGCTATTACCCTGTCTCCTGGTATACTGTGCTAATCCGACTTCATCGATGCGTCGAACTGCTGCGGGTTTAGACTTCTTCTTAGTGCTCTTCTTCTTGGCACTTTTCTTCTGTTTCTCCAACGCTGCTTGTTTCTGTTTTTCCAAAGTTGCTTCAAGACTATTCGGTGCCACCTTCGGCTCCGTCGTCCTACTTCTCGTAGATCGGGTCGCGACATGAGGTTTCGATGTAACCGTGGATGTGCTTGGACGACTTGACTCTGATGCTGTAGACTCACGTGACGTGTCGCGTTTCCCCTTTTCCTTTTGCGCTTTGTCTCTGCGTTCTTTTTGGGTCGACGCTGCCATAATCTGTCCCATATTAATCGCTCTCTTTATCGCGATAGCTGGTGGTTTCGGTTTTTCATCCGGTGACGTTGCTGATCGTATAACGCCCTTCTTCGGTGTGGTCGTCGATGATTTCAGACTTTCATCGATATCGATGACCTCATCGTCATCCTCTGATACCTCGCTCGCGATCTCTTCATCATTGGATGGGGATTGGTCCTTCCTTTTTCGCCCTTTTTGTTTCTGATCTTTCTGAGATTTCCCTTTTGACTTTTTTGTTTCCGCTTTTTCGGGTTTAGCGACCACCTTCTCTGGTTTTTCCGGTTTCTTTGACTTTGTATCCCTTTAGATGAGCTAATTTTCGGTTCTTCCTTAGACGATTTCGATTTAGATTTATTTTTAGACGATCTCGGTGCTGGTTCGTCCTCTTCCGAGTCTTCTTGAACTGTCTCTTCTTCATCGTCTTCATTTTCCTCTTCAGAATCCGCAGGTGGGTGGCATCTATCACAATTCACATCCTTGCATGCCTTGTGATCTGCCCCTTGGATAATCGCGAACGCCCGTTGCATCGATCGTCTTGGGTTATTTTCATCAACTGGTTCATCTTCCATCTGAGGAGCATTTTCTCCTTGTGGAGCATCCTCTCCCGATGGAGCATCTTCGGCTTCCATCTGCTCCTCACCTTCACCTTCCATCTGCTCTTCGCCTTCACCGGCAGGACCTTCCTCATCTGCCTGTTTAAGTCTCTGATAAATCTCCTGGATTTCCACAGCCGCTGAAAGATGCTTCTTTGGTGTGTCCATTTCGTAAACCAATTCGTACTGCGGTGTAAAAATCAGTGTACAGAGATGCCGCTCGTCCGTTACGGTGGCTGTCACCCTGACATAAGCTCCATCTTCAACAGCTCGGTGGCCCATGATGTTCAGGACGGCATCTCTGTTGGCTTTAACGTCCTTTTTCAGGTCCTCCGGCAACATAGCATACAGTGCTGCCAATGCTTTTTCGTTCTCCCTCGCAGCGTATTCCTTCTCTTCTTTCGATATGAACAAACGTGCAAATGGAACTGGATCTCCTGATATAGGATCGACGATCTCGACGATCATTACGCTTGGTAGTCCGATCGTACAATGGAGTCCCAGTTTGAATACCCTGCAAGTCATCTCCTGATACAGATAGGTCGTATCGTATGCCTCCTTCGGCTTCTTTTGACCATCTGCTTCGATTCCCTCTTTCAACTGGTTCCTATCAACTGCCAGCATCTCCCCATCAGTTGCATACATGTACACAAAGTGGTCGTCGTGCGTTCCCACTCGTATACAGATCCATGCTTTCTCTTTCACTGCTATTGGCGTGATCAGTTGTCTTAGCATTTGAATGAGGAATCGCGGGTTTGCACGATCTTCCTCCCGTTCAATCTTGATCAGCGCCTCCTGCACCTCATCTCGCGACTGTTTGGTGATCTGGTTTCTGATTTCCGTCGGTGTATTTCGATGATATGAGGGAATCTCCTCATTCGTGATTTTATCAATGATCTGGGCGGTGACTTTGTTCGGAGGTCCTTCCGATCTCGAGTATGTCACAGTATATGCCCGGACCTGTGGTATGATCATCGGAGTTCTTGCCGGTGGTGGTGGCAGTTGAGTCGAGCTCTTTCCCGCCGGTACAGCAATTTGTTGCTCCTTCGGTGGTTCCTTACTCACCGAGGGTTTCACGGGTACCACCGACGCCTCTTGTGCCTTCGGCGGTTCCTTACTCGCCGAGGGCTTCACTGGTACCGGCATCTCTTTTTCTTTCGGCGGTTCCTTACTCGCCGTCGACTTTTTAGCCTGATGACCTTTGTCAGTTGACTTCGGACTTGTCGTCTGCGATCTATTCCGTTTGACGCTACCGGGAGATGAATCTGCCGTTGAACTCTCTCGTGATCTCGCTCGTTGCTCAATAGCTTCGTCGATTCGTCTCTTCTGTTCTTTTAGGTCCGCATCTGTCATCTCCTCTACCGACTTCGCAGTAGATGTACCAGGTTTAGGTGCGCTGCTCGCCGTGGTTTGCATCTGTGATGAACCAGCTGCGCCAACTTCGGGTTGTGTGGTTTCTTCCGGGAACTTATCAATCCACCTCAAAATCCTTTCGATCATCTTTGGCCATGGTCTGTTTATCAACGCCTGATGATATGTCTTCATTGTGGCGATTCTAATTCCGATCTCTTTTCGTGCTTCCTGCACTTTCTCTTTCCGCTCTTTGAGAACCAGGTGTCCCAGGTCGGTTACAGCCATGTGCTCAATCATATATCCATAGAAGAGTTGCTCATCGTTAACTCGTTCGTGTATTCTGTAGAAATCACGGCATAGACGGTTGAAGTTGTGAACAGCCCTCCGCTCATCTTCTGGGATCACTTCAGATTCTCTCACGATCATATTGAGCTGGTCATCATCCTCACTTACGTTCACCGCTAATCTCGGCACGTATCTGGATGGTGAGCCTGGGGGACTTAATTTCATCGTTTCCATCTGAGGACCTAATGGAGGCAACGTTCCTCGTGGTCGCGGTGAGCTGCGGTTTCCATGTTGCGATCTTCCGCCTCTTTTGTTCGGAGATCGTCGCTCAAATCGGTGAGATGGACGAGGTGCTCTCGTAGGTGCTGCCTCGACCCAATCTGGGAATAGTGACAAGGAAGATGGTGTAGCTGGTGCTGGCGCCCTTCCGCCGCGCACTGATCCTGGCGGTGATCCGCCAATTATCCCACCATGTCGGACCGGTGCTGACATCGGACCAAATCCGTGGTGTCGAATAGGTGACGCTGACATTCCACCGAGTCCAGCGTGTCGGACAGGTGCAGATGACATCCTGCCGAATCCACCATGTCCTGTCGGGAAAAGCGATACGTTCGATCTTGGGGGCGGTGGTGGTCCCATAGACATTTGCACCAATCCATACATTGGTGGAGTATGCGTTCCAGGAAACGGTTGGAATGGATCGTTTTGTACCGAATATTGTTGTGACCCGGCTAGATGGCCGTGGGTCACCTAATTCTGTGTGTTATAGTAATTCGTTGGGTCCTGGTACGGGTAATATGCCTGAACATCGGCCGCATAGATCTGTTGATCTCCCTGTCCCGGGTCGTTCTGTGCCGTTCCTGCAGACGACGTGAACTCATCTCTGTAGTGAGCAGCTTGGCCATGACCGCCTTCCATTCTTATCGGCGTCGATGGTTTTAACGGGTTTCCAATACTTTCCGAGTCGGAATTCTCTGAATTTTGCCGTTCCAATCTTTCCATTAACTTTTTATTACCTGCTATAATAATGAAACGATATCTGTTAGCCAGTTTACAACGGTTAAGTTTTACACCTCCCCAACTCCTGTTCCTATCATCATAACGCCCTTTTTAAGTGTTATTTTATGTTTTTGCGCCCTTTAGTTATCTGATCAAGGAGTCCCGTATCGGCGGCATCTTCATCAGCTCCTCGTCGCGTTAGAAATTCCGTAGGAGTGGGTTTCGACTTCGTCTTTTTGACTTTCCTTTGCTCTATAGCGGCAGCGATGTCGCCTGCCAGCTGTGCAGCTGTTGCTTTCACTGCTTCGAGCTGTTGTTGCCTATCGGAGCTTTTCAGATCATGCTCTGTTAGTTCAGTCTCCTTCGACTGATTTCTTGGAAGATCGTCCACATCTCTGGTAGCAGTACGTGGTTTGAAAGAAGACTTTTGGTTCAAGTCTTCTGAAGAAGCACGTTCTGCTAGTTCAGCACCTTTCTGTTGATCAGTAGCAGTGCGTGGTTTGAAAGAGCTTTTCAAATTGCGGTCTGCTACTTTAGCATTATCGTCATCAACTGTCGTGCCAGCACCCTTCTGCTGGTTGGAGTCTTTTTGCGGAGCTCGCTCTATTGCTCCATCTGCTTCCGTTAGATCCCCGGCTTGTTCGCTCAACTTGATAGTCACTGCTGTTTCAAAGTCCTTATCCTGTTTCTTCGATCTTTCTCGTTTCTTTTTCTTCGTCTCCGTTATGTCTTCCGCTGATTCAGGTAGCATTGAGCGTGGTTTGAAAGAAGCGCGCTCTGCTTCAATATTCGTCTCGTCTATTTCCGTCACCAATCGTGGTTCTGTTGTTTCTCTCTCCTCAGGTTCATCCGTTAACGGTGGGTGCCATGGTTTCAATCGGTCGATGGAGACGACTTTCAAATCCGCTTCTTCGACCGGGTTCATTTCGATAACTTCGACTTCATTTGGTCGTGGAAAGCTAAGGATTTTCCATACTTTATCGTACTTTTTCTTAAAATCAGATTGAACTTCCTTTTTCCCTTGCTTCGTATCTTTGGGAAGTCGGATAAGTACGAAGTCGCCGATTTTGAAGTTCGGTTCCGATTTCTTCTTGTTATAGATCTCAGCGTTCTTCTCATATGCGTCTTTTATATTGCATCTGGCAACTTCTTCAGCGAATGTCAGATTCTTTTTCATGGTCTCCACCCATTCGCCTCTGGAGTACCATAATCATCTGGTAAGTTCGTTTTTGTCACCACATCATCTGGTAAGTTCGTTTTTGTCTGGCATAGTCATCTCTCTTCTATGTAGCATGTAATATGGCGAGTACCCGGTTGTAGCATGTACCACTCTGTTCATCCCTGAGACCACGTACGGGAGGTATTTGTTAAATTTCCGCTCATTTCCCGCTTTCATATACTGTGCAAGTCCATCTCCGATGATCTGCATATGTCTTTCGACTTGGCCCTGGCCTTCAGGGTGGTACGCCGTTCCGAATGTGTGTTTTATTTTAAACACATTGGTGACTTTCGATAGGACTTCCGCTGTGAAGTGCCTTCCCCGGTCTGTAGGTAAGATGTGCGGTGCTCCATGTACCGATATCACATGCTTTACGAAGACTTTGGCAAACTCCTTCGCTGTTGCCGTCTTCATTGGTACTGCTATCACGTATTTCGTTAACTGGTCAATGAACACCGCAATATACTTGTATCTGCGTTTCTTCGTTGGTAGTAAGGGTCCTTTAAGGTCTGCGTATACTCGGAAGAAAGGATGTCCCACGTTGATCTCTTGCAGCTTTCCAGGTGGGCATTTCCTTGGTGTCTTGGTGAACTGACAACCCTGACATGCGAGTATATAATTCTTAACGTCCGTACTCATTCTGTCCCAATAGTAGCGCAGTCTTATTGCCGCTAGCGTCTTTTCATATCCAAGATGACCTGCTGCTTTCTCATCATGCAGCGCATGGATGATCGCTCGTCTCATCGACAGTGGTACGACGTATGACCTTTCTAATCTCCCTTATTGTATTTTATTCGGTACAAGATTTCATTCCACAACTGGTAATGAACTTCGTATTTCGATCTCGTTTGGGCATCTGCTAAATGTTCGAGTTCATCAATGATCATTGCAAGGTGAGGATCTTTCAGCTGCTTATTTCGGAGCTGCAAGTTCGAGTCATCTTCTTCTTCCTCATCTCCTTGCAGGTTGACGATGCGAAGAGTTGCGGTGCTGAGGTCCTTCCAGTCCGTGATGACTTTGCATCGCGGTAGCGGTTTATGTTGGTTATCCTTCTTTTTAGGAAATCTCAGTAGCTTGATCGGGCATTCAGTAAGAGCTCGTACACGGTTAACGTTAATCGTTGATTCAGCCGGCTCATTCGCCGTAGCCGGATCATCTTTGACTCGCTTCTCTCGCTCTTCGGCCATCTGTACGAACAGTTGCCACACTTCAACTGCCGGTTCTTTTATGTCGTACTCTTTTTTAATGTCTTCGACGTTCGGGATCTCATCAAATTCTTCATCATGGCATGTCGGGCCTTCAATTGGTGTCCTCGATAATGCATCCGCGTTGTCGCAGTACTTTCCCGGTTTGTACTCGATCTTGAACTGATGACCTTGTAATGCCATCGCCCATCTCGTAAGTCGCGGATTTATGCCGACTTTATTCGTTTCCGACCTCAGCAAGTTCGTCAATGCTTGATGATCTGTTCGTACGGTGAACTCGGAGTAATCGATGTATGATTTGAACTTTCTGACGGCAAACACAACCGCCAGACGCTCCCATTCAGTTACACTGTAGTTCTGTTCAGCTCCATGTAAGACGCGGCTCGCATAGGCAATTGGATGACCTTCTTGTGATAGTACCGCTCCAATTCCTTCTTTGCTCGCGTCGCATTTGATTACTGTTGGCTTAGCTGGATCGAATTTCGCTAAGACTGGTCCTTTGCATGGCAACTTTTTCAAGTTGTCGATTTCCTTCGTATGAACTTCTGTCCAGTCCTTTCGCACATGTTTATCGTTTCGCAACAGCTCATATAAGTGGCAGGTTTGCTGCGCATATCCAGCTATGAACTTCCGATAATAGTTCGCAAGTCCGAGAAACGATCTCAGCTGCCGTTCAGTCTGAGGTCGTTTGAACTCGGATTCTGCAGTGATCTTTTCGGGATCCATTCGAACTCCGTTTTCGCTGAGTATATGACCCAGGAATCCCATCTCTCGCATTCCAAATTCACATTTTGTCAGTTTAATGGTGAAACCTGCTTCAACCAAACTTTGAAGGATATTCCTCATGTTTTGCATGAAAATCTCCCAAGTTTTTCCAGCAAAAATGACATCATCGATGTACCCAAAGACACGGCCCTTTCGCTTTGCCTTGGATAGTACTCTGTCCATACACAGTTGAAATGTTGCAGGTCCATTACAGACTCCAAACGGCATCCTTTTAAACGGATACATGCCATCTTGTGTTACAAAGGTCGTTTTATTAATCGATTCCGGATCCATCGGTATCTGCCAGAATCCACTTTGCAGATCCATCTTCCCGTAGTACCTGTTGCTTGCACAAGCATCTAGCAACTCATCTGGATTCGGTTGCGGATAATTATTTTTCTTCGTTAACTTATTCAGCATAATGTAATTGACGCAGAATCTCGTGCCCATTGTCCCGTCACCGTTCTTTTTCGCAGCCAGCACGACTGGGAAGCTCCAATCGGCATCTGATGGCTCGATGACGTCCTACGCCAGCATCTCTTCGATGTGCTTCGTTATAAATTCGCGACCTGTCCAGTTAGTTCTGGCGGGATTGCATTTCACTGGTTTCGCGTCTCCCGTGTCAATTACATGGGTGATCCCTTTTTCATCGCCATATGGTTTTTTTGATGTGGGAAGCACCTTCCAGAACTCCCAGAATGCGTTGTAGACATCATTCTTCTGTTTTTGTGTGAGATCAGGTCCGAGTTTCAGATTCCCGATGATCTTCGTCAACTCGGTTTTCGTTAGATCGTCCACTTCGGGATCGAAAAGCACGTTCCTTACTGTGCTAGTATTGATCTGGACGTTCTCCATATGATCATACGGCTCAACGTAGCCGAGGAACTGACCTTTCTTAACAACTTGCCGTTTAATGCTATGGTTAGCGATGACCAGATCAAAGTGCTTTCCTCTATGATCGGTCACTCCTGCTAACGGTTGAACATCTGTTTCCACTTGAAAGACGGGTGTAAACATCAGCTTCTCTTTAGCTGGTACGAATCGTCCCATTCTGACTTTTACACGGGTGCAGACAGATGGTTTTAAG
>NW_026570710.1:0-16290 GCF_019649055.1 Paramacrobiotus metropolitanus
TACGTTATCTACAGTTTCAAAGCAAAGCTACAACTGATTCTCTGGGAAATCATTGATTTTTAGAAAGAATCTCGAAAACATCGATGTTTTCGCCTTCTGCAGAAAAAAATGGTTTATAGCAAATCACGACAGCAATGCTGTGGCCTCGTGAGTCAGCGTATGTATTACGATACAAAAATAGGTATCGTCAAGTGGCCTTACGTTATCTACAGTTTCAAAGTAAAGCTACAACTGATTCTCTGGGAGATCATTGATTTTTAGAAAGAATCTCGAAAACATAGATGTTTTCGCCTTCTGCAGAAAAAAGTGGTTTATAGCAAATCCACGACAGCAATGCTGTGGCCTCGTGAGTCAGCGTATGTATTAGAGGAGACAGAAAAAAGATTCGTCAAGTGGCCATACGTTATCTACAGTTTCAAAGCAGAGCTACAACTTATTCTCTGGGAAGAAATCATTGATTTTTTAGAAAGAATCTCGAAAACATCGATGTTTCGCCTTCTGCAGAAAAAAGTGGTTTATAGCAAATCCACAACAGCAATGCTGTGGCCTCGTGAGTGAGCGTATGTATTAGGAGACAAAATAGATTCTTCAAGTGGCCTTACGTTATTTACAGTTTCAAAGTGAAGCTACAACTGATTCTCTGGAAAATGATTGATTTTTAGAAAAAATCTCGAAAACATCGATGTTTCCACCTTCTGCAGAAAAAAGTGGTTTATAGCAAATCCACGACAGCAATGCTGTGGCCTCGTGAGTCAGCGTATGTATTACGATACAAAAATAGGTATCGTCAAGTGGCCTTACGTTATCTACAGTTTCAAAGTAAAGCTACAACTAGCTCTCTGGGAAATCATTGATTTTTAGAAAAAATCTCGAAAACATCGATGTTTTCGCCTTCTGTAGAATGAGACAGTACAAAATAAATCCACGACAGCGATGCCGTGGCCTCGTCCGTCAGCGTATTTAACAGGAGACAAAAAGCTGCTTCAAACAACTTTAAAAAAGCGCGTTTAATTCCAACTACCCCGGTCTCACTCATTAACGAATCCATACCGACCATAACGGCCATACCTGAAAACTGTTTTTGGAGATATATTTTTTTCAAGTCAGCCTACGGCATCTACAGTTTAAAGTAAAGTTCCAAACAATTCTCTGGGAAATAAACGAGTTTTAGAATAAATCACGAAAACAATGATGTTTTCGCCTTCTGTGAAAAAAAGCGGTTTATAGCATATCCACGACAGCAATGCTGTGGCCTCGTGAGTCAGCGTATGTATTAGGAGACAAAAATAGAGTCTTCAAGTGGCCTTACGTTATCTACAGTTTCAAAGTACAGCTACAACTGATTCTCTGAAATCATTGATTTTTAGAGAAAAATGTCGAAAACATCGATGTTTTCGCCTTCTGTAGAAAAGAAACAGTTTATACTAAATCCACGACAGCGATGCCGTGCCACGTGCGTCAGCGTATATAAAAGGAGACAAAAAGCTGCATGTCAAACAATTTTAAAATAGCGCGCTTAATTCAACTACCCCGGTCTTACTCATCAACGAATCCATACCGACCATAACGGCCATACCTGAAAACTGTTTTTGGAGATATCGTATTTTTTCAAGTTTCAAAGTAAAGCTACAACGATTCTCTGGGAAATAAACGATTTTAGAAGAATCACGAAAACATAGATGTTTTCGCCTCCTGTGAAAAAAGTGGTTTATAGCAAATCCACGACAGCAATGCTGTGGCCTCGTGAGTCAGCGTATGGATGAGGTAGACAGAAAAAAGATTCTTCAAGTGGCCATACGTTATCTACAGTTTCAAAGCAAAGCTACAACTGATTCTCTGGGAAATCATTGATTTTTAGAAAGAATCTCGAAAACATCGATGTTTTCGCCTTCTGCAGAAAAAAATGGTTTATAGCAAATCCACGACAGCAATGCTGTGGCCTCGTGAGTCAGCGTATGTATTACGATACAAAAATAGGTATCGTCAAGTGGCCTTACGTTATCTACAGTTTCAAAGTAAAGCTACAACTGATTCTCTGGGAGATCATTGATTTTAGAAAGAATCTCGAAAACATAGATGTTTTCGCCTTCTGCAGAAAAAAGTGGTTTATAGCAAATCCACGACAGCAATGCTGTGGCCTCGTGAGTCAGCGTATGTATTAGGAGACAGAAAAAAGATTCGTCAAGTGGCCATACGTTATCTACAGTTTCAAAGCAGAGCTACAACTTATTCTCTGGGAAATCATTGATTTTTAGAAAGAATCTCGAAAACATCGATGTTTTCGCCTTCTGAAAAAAAGTGGTTTATAGCAAATCCTCGACAGCAATGCTGTGGCCTCGTGAGTGAGCGTATGTATTAGGAGACAAAAATAGGATTCTTCAAGTGGCCTTACGTTATTTACAGTTTCAAAGTGAAGCTACAACTGATTCTCTGGGAAATCATTGATTTTTATAAAAATCTCGAAAACATCGATGTTTCCACCTTCTGCAGAAAAAAGTGGTTTATACCAAATCCACGACAGCAATGCTGTGGCCTCGTGAGTCAGCGTATGTATTACGATACAAAAATAGGTATCGTCAAGTGGCCTTACGTTATCTACAGTTTCAAAGTAAAGCTACAACTAGCTCTCTGGGAAATCATTGATTTTTAGAAAAAATCTCGAAAACATCGATGTTTTCGCCTTCTGTAGAATGAGACAGTACAAAATAAATCCACGACAGCGATGCCGTGGCCTCGTCCGTCAGTGTAATAAAAGGAGACAAAAAGCTGCTTCAAACAATTTTAAAAAAGCGCGTTTAATTCCAACTACCCTGGTCTCACTCATCAACGAATCCATACCGACCATAACGGCCATACCTTGAAACTTTTTTTTGGAGATATCGTATTTTTTTCAAGTCAGCCTACGGCATCTACAGTTTTAAAGTTAAGTTCCAAACAATTCTCTGGGAAATAAACGAGTTTTAGAAAAAATCACGAAAACATCGATGTTTTCGCTTTCTGTAAAAAAAAGCGGTTTATAGCAATTCCACGACAGCAATGCTGTGGCCTCGTGAGTCAGCGTATTTAACAGGAGACAAAAAGCTGCTTCAAACAATTTTAAAAAAGCGCGTCTAATTCCAACTACCCCGGTCTCACTCATGAACGAATCCATACCGACCATAACGGCCATACCTGAAAACTGTTTTTGGAGATATCGTATTTTTTTCACGTCAGCCTACGGCATCTACAGTTTAAAAGTAAAGATCCCAACAATTCGCTGGGAAATAATCGAGTTTTAGAATAAATCACGAAAACAACGATGTTTTCGCCTTGTGTAAAAAAAAGTGGTTTATAGCAAGTCCTTGACAGCAATGCCGTGGCCTCTTGCGTCAGCGTATTAAACAGGAGACAAAAAGCTGCTTCAAACAATTTTAAAAAAGCGCGTTGAATCCCCAATACCCCGGTCTCTTTCATCAACGAATCCATACCGACCATAACGGCCATACCTTAAAACTTTTTTTTGGAGATATCGTATTTTTTCAAGTCAGCCTACGGCATCTACAGTTTCAAAGTTAAGTTCCAAACAATTCGCTGGGAAATAATCGAGTTTTAGAATGAATCACAAAACAACGATGTTTTCGCCTTCTGTGAGAAAAAGCGGTTTAGAGCAAATCACGACAGCAATGCCGTGGCCTCGTTAGTCAGCGTATGTATTAGGAGACAAAATAAAATTCTTCAAGTGGCCATACGTTATCTACAGTTTCAAAGCAAAGCTACAACTGATTCTCTGGAAAATCATTGATTTTTAGAAAAAATCTCGAAAACATCGATGTTTCCACCTTCTGCAGAAAAAAGTGGTTTCTAGCAAATCCACGACAGCAATGCTGTGGCCTCGTGAGTCAGCGTATGTATTACGATACAAAAATAGGTATCGTCAAGTGGCCTTACGTTATCTACAGTTTCAAAGTAAAGCTACAACTGACTCTCTGGGAAATCATTGATTTTTAGAAAAAATCTCGAAAACATCGATGTTTTTGCCTTCTGTAGAATGAGACAGTACAAAATAAATCCACGACAGCGATGCCGTGGCCTCGTCCGTCAATGTATATAAAAGGAGACAAAAAGCTGCTTCAAACAATTTTAAAAAAGCGTGTTTAATTCCAACTACCCTGGTCTCACTCATCAACGAATCCATACCGACCATAACGGCCATACCTTAAAACTTTTTTTTGGAGATATCGTATTTTTTTCAAGTCAGCCTACGGCATCTACAGTTTTAAAGTTAAGTTCCAAACAATTCTCTGGGAAATAAACGAGTTTTAGAAAAAATCACGAAAACATCGATGTTTTCGCTTTCTGTAAAAAAAAGCGGTTTATAGCAATTCCACGACAGCAATGCTGTGGCCTCGTGAGTCAGCGTATTTAACAGGAGACAAAAAGCTGCTTCAAACAATTTTAAAAAAGCGCGTCTAATTCCAACTACCCCGGTCTCACTCATGAACGAATCCATACCGACCATAACGGCCATACCTGAAAACTGTTTTTGGAGATATCGTATTTTTTTCACGTCAGCCTACGGCATCTACAGTTTAAAAGTAAAGATCCCAACAATTCGCTGGGAAATAATCGAGTTTTAGAATAAATCACGAAAACAACGATGTTTTCGCCTTGTGTAAAAAAAAGTGGTTTATAGCAAGTCCTTGACAGCAATGCCGTGGCCTCTTGCGTCAGCGTATTAAACAGGAGACAAAAAGCTGCTTCAAACAATTTTAAAAAAGCGCGTTGAATCCCCAATACCCCGGTCTCTTTCATCAACGAATCCATACCGACCATAACGGCCATACCTTAAAACTTTTTTTTGGAGATATCGTATTTTTTTCAAGTCAGCCTACGGCATCTACAGTTTCAAAGTTAAGTTCCAAACAATTCGCTGGGAAATAATCGAGTTTTAGAATGAATCACAAAAACAACGATGTTTTCGCCTTCTGTGAGAAAAAAGCGGTTTAGAGCAAATCACGACAGCAATGCCGTGGCCTCGTTAGTCAGCGTATGTATTAGGAGACAAAAATAAAATTCTTCAAGTGGCCATACGTTATCTACAGTTTCAAAGCAAAGCTACAACTGATTCTCTGGAAAATCATTGATTTTTAGAAAAAATCTCGAAAACATCGATGTTTCCACCTTCTGCAGAAAAAAGTGGTTTCTAGCAAATCCACGACAGCAATGCTGTGGCCTCTTGAGTCAGCGTATGTATTACGATACAAAAATAGGTATCGTCAAGTGGCCTTACGATATCTACAGTTTCAAAGTAAAGCTACAACTGACTCTCTGGGAAATCATTGATTTTTAGAAAAAATCTCGAAAACATCGATGTTTTTGCCTTCTGTAGAATGAGACAGTACAAAATAAATCCACGACAGCGATGCCGTGGCCTCGTCCGTCAATGTATATAAAAGGAGACAAAAAGCTGCTTCAAACAATTTTAAAAAAGCGTGTTTAATTCCAACTACCCCGGTCTCACTCATCAACGAATCCATACCGACCATAACGGCCATACCTTAAAACTTTTTTTTGGAGATATCGTATTTTTTTCAAGTCAGCCTACGGCATCTACAGTTTTAAAGTTAAGTTCCAAACAATTCTCTGGGAAATAAACGAGTTTTAGGAAAAATCACGAAAACATCGATGTTTTCGCTTTCTGTAAAAAAAAGCGGTTTATAGCAATTTTACGACAGCAATGCTGTGGCCTCGTGAGTCAGCGTATGGATGAGGAGACAGAAAAAAGATTCGTCAAGTGGCCATACGTTATTTACAGTTTCAAAGCAGAGCTACAACTGATTCTCTGGGAGATCATTGATTTTTAGAAAGAATCTCGAAAACATAGATGTTTTCGCTTTCTGCAGAAAAAAGTGGTTTATAGCAAATCCACGACAGCAATGCTGTGGCCTCGTGAGTCAGCGTATGTATTAGGAGACAGAAAAAAGATTCGTCAAGTGGCCATACGTTATCTACAGTTTCAAAGCAGAGCTACAACTTATTCTCTGGGAAATCATTGATTTTTAGAAAGAATCTCGAAAACATCGATGTTTTCGCCTTCTGCAGAAAAAAGTGGTTTATAGCAAATCCACGACAGCAATGCTGTGGCCTCGTGAGTGAGCGTATGTATTAGGAGACAAAAATAGGATTCTTCAAGTGGCCTTACGTTATTTACAGTTTCAAAGTGAAGCTACAACTGATTCTCTGGAAAATGATTGATTTTTAGAAAAAATCTCGAAAACATCGATGTTTCCACCTTCTGCAGAAAAAAGTGGTTTATAGCAAATCCACGACAGCAATGCTGTGGCCTCGTGAGTCAGCGTATGTATTACGATACAAAAATAGGTATCGTCAAGTGGCCTTACGTTATCTACAGTTTCAAAGTAAAGCTACAACTAGCTCTCTGGGAAATCATTGATTTTTAGAAAAAATCTCGAAAACATCGATGTTTTCGCCTTCTGTAGAATGAGACAGTACAAAATAAATCCACGACAGCGATGCCGTGGCCTCGTCCGTCAGCGTATTTAACAGGAGACAAAAAGCTGCTTCAAACAACTTTAAAAAAGCGCGTTTAATTCCAACTACCCCGGTCTCACTCATTAACGAATCCATACCGACCATAACGGCCATACCTGAAAACTGTTTTTGGAGATATCGTATTTTTTTCAAGTCAGCCTACGGCATCTACATTCTAAAAGTAAAGATCCTAACAATTCGCTGGGAAATATTCGAGTCTTAGAATAAATCACGAAAACAATGATGTTTTCGCCTTCTGTGAAAAAAAGCGGTTTATAGCATATCCACGGCAGCGATGCCGTGACCTCGTGCGTCAGCGTATGTATTAGGAGACAAAAATAGGAGTCTTCAAGTGGCCTTACGTTATCTACAGTTTCAAAGTGCAGCTACAACTGATTCTCTGGGAAATCATTGATTTTTAGAAAAAATGTCGAAAACATCGATGTTTTCGCCTTCTGTAGAAAGAAACAGTTTATACTAAATCCACGACAGCGATGCCGATGCCACGTGCGTCAGCGTATATAAAAGGAGACAAAAAGCTGTGTCAAACAATTTTAAAATAGCGCGCTTAATTCCAACTACCCCGGTCTTACTCATCAACGAATCCATACCGACCATAACGGCCATACCTGAAAACTGTTTTTGGAGATATCGTATTTTTTTTCAAGTTTCAAAGTAAAGCTACAACTGATTCTCTGGGAAATCATTGATTTTTAGAAAGAATCTCGAAAACATAGATGTTTTCGCCTCCTGCAGAAAAAAGTGGTTTATAGCAAATCCACGACAGCAATGCTGTGGCCTCGTGAGTCAGCGTATGGATGAGGAGACAGAAAAAAGATTCTTCAAGTGGCCATACGTTATCTACAGTTTCAAAGCAAAGCTACAACTGATTCTCTGGGAAATCATTGATTTTTAGAAAGAATCTCGAAAACATCGATGTTTTCGCCTTCTGCAGAAAAAATGGTTTATAGCAAATCCACGACAGCAATGCTGTGGCCTCGTGAGTCAGCGTATGTATTACGATACAAAAATAGGTATCGTCAAGTGGCCTTACGTTATCTACAGTTTCAAAGTAAAGCTACAACTGATTCTCTGGGAGATCATTGATTTTTAGAAAGAATCTCGAAAACATAGATGTTTTCGCCTTCTGCAGAAAAAAGTGGTTTATAGCAAATCCACGACAGCAATGCTGTGGCCTCGTGAGTCAGCGTATGTATTAGGAGACAGAAAAAAGATTCGTCAAGTGGCCATACGTTATCTACAGTTTCAAAGCAGAGCTACAACTTATTCTCTGGGAAATCATTGATTTTTAGAAAGAATCTCGAAAACATCGATGTTTTCGCCTTCTGCAGAAAAAAGTGGTTTATAGCAAATCCACGACAGCAATGCTGTGGCCTCGTGAGTGAGCGTATGTATTAGGAGACAAAAATAGGATTCTTCAAGTGGCCTTACGTTATTTACAGTTTCAAAGTGAAGCTACAACTGATTCTCTGGAAAATGATTGATTTTTAGAAAAAATCTCGAAAACATCGATGTTTCCACCTTCTGCAGAAAAAAGTGGTTTATACCAAATCCACGACAGCAATGCTGTGGCCTCGTGAGTCAGCGTATGTATTACGATACAAAAATAGGTATCGTCAAGTGGCCTTACGTTATCTACAGTTTCAAAGTAAAGCTACAACTAGCTCTCTGGGAAATCATTGATTTTTAGAAAAAATCTCGAAAACATCGATGTTTTCGCCTTCTGTAGAATGAGACAGTACAAAATAAATCCACGACAGCGATGCCGTGGCCTCGTCCGTCAGTGTATATAAAAGGAGACAAAAAGCTGCTTCAAACAATTTTAAAAAAGCGCGTTTAATTCCAACTACCCTGGTCTCACTCATCAACGAATCCATACCGACCATAACGGCCATACCTTGAAACTTTTTTTTGGAGATATCGTATTTTTTCAAGTCAGCCTACGGCATCTACAGTTTTAAAGTTAAGTTCCAAACAATTCTCTGGGAAATAAACGAGTTTTAGAAAAATCACGAAAACATCGATGTTTTCGCTTTCTGTAAAAAAAGCGGTTTATAGCAATTCCACGACAGCAATGCTGTGGCCTCGTGAGTCAGCGTATTTAACAGGAGACAAAAAAGCTGCTTCAAACAATTTTAAAAAGCGCGTCTAATTCCAACTACCCCGGTCTCACTCATGAACGAATCCATACCGACCATAACGGCCATACCTGAAAACTGTTTTGGAGATATCGTATTTTTTCACGTCAGCCTACGGCATCTACAGTTTAAAAGTAAAGATCCCAACAATTCGCTGGGAAATAATCGAGTTTTAGAATAAATCACGAAAACAACGATGTTTTCGCCTTGTGTAAAAAAAAGTGGTTTATAGCAAGTCCTTGACAGCAATGCCGTGGCCTCTTGCGTCAGCGTATTAAACAGGAGACAAAAAGCTGCTTCAAACAATTTTAAAAAAGCGCGTTGAATCCCCAATACCCCGGTCTCTTTCATCAACGAATCCATACCGACCATAACGGCCATACCTTAAAACTTTTTTTTGGAGATATCGTATTTTTTTCAAGTCAGCCTACGGCATCTACAGTTTCAAAGTTAAGTTCCAAACAATTCGCTGGGAAATAATCGAGTTTTAGAATGAATCACAAAAACAACGATGTTTTCGCCTTCTGTGAGAAAAAGCGGTTTAGAGCAAATCGTTGACAGCAATGCCGTGGCCTCGTTAGTCAGCGTATGTATTAGGAGACAAAAATAAAATTCTTCAAGTGGCCATACGTTATCTACAGTTTCAAAGCAAAGCTACAACTGATTCTCTGGAAAATCATTGATTTTTAGAAAAAATCTCGAAAACATCGATGTTTCCACCTTCTGCAGAAAAAAGTGGTTTCTAGCAAATCCACGACAGCAATGCTGTGGCCTCGTGAGTCAGCGTATGTATTACGATACAAAAATAGGTATCGTCAAGTGGCCTTACGTTATCTACAGTTTCAAAGTAAAGCTACAACTGACTCTCTGGGAAATCATTGATTTTTAGAAAAAATCTCGAAAACATCGATGTTTTTGCCTTCTGTAGAATGAGACAGTACAAAATAAATCCACGACAGCGATGCCGTGGCCTCGTCCGTCAATGTATATAAAAGGAGACAAAAAGCTGCTTCAAACAATTTTAAAAAAGCGTGTTTAATTCCAACTACCCCGGTCTCACTCATCAACGAATCCATACCGACCATAACGGCCATACCTTAAAACTTTTTTTTGGAGATATCGTATTTTTTTCAAGTCAGCCTACGGCATCTACAGTTTTAAAGTTAAGTTCCAAACAATTCTCTGGGAAATAAACGAGTTTTAGGAAAAATCACGAAAACATCGATGTTTTCGCTTTCTGTAAAAAAAAGCGGTTTATAGCAATTTTACGACAGCAATGCTGTGGCCTCGTGAGTCAGCGTATGGATGAGGAGACAAAAATAAAATTCTTCAAGCGGCCTTACGTTATTTACAGTTTCAAAGTGAAGCTACAACTGATTCTCTGGGAAATCTTTGTTATTTAGAAAAAATCTCGAAAACATCGATGTTATCGCCTTGTGTAAAAAAAAGTGGTTTATAGCAAGTCCTTGACAGCAATGCCGTGGCCTCTTGCGTCAGCGTATTTAACAGGAGACAAAAAGCTGCTTCAAAAAATTTTTAAAAAAGCGCGTTGAATCTCCAATACCCCGGTCTCTTTCATCAACGAATCCATACCGATCATAACGGCCATACCTTAAAACTTTTTTTTGGAGATATCGTATTTTATTCAAGTCAGTCTACGGCATCTACAGTTTTAAAGTTAAGTTCCAAACAATTCTCTGGGAAATAAACGAGTTTTAGGAAAAATCACGAAAACATCGATGTTTTCGCTTTCTGTGAAAAAAAGCGGTTTATAGCAATTCCACGACAGCAATGCTGTGGCCTCGTGAGTCAGCGTATGGATGAGGAGACAGAAAAAAGATTCGTCAAGTGGCCATACGTTATCTACAGTTTCAAAGCAAAGCTACAACTGATTCTCTGGGAAATCTTTAATTTCTGGGACCGGAGCGCAGCGAAGGTCCTCTAATTCAGGCGAAATGAAAAAGTGTCTGTCTGTCTGTCCGTCTGTTTGTTACGGAACTAAATGATGACGTCATACGCGTCATACGTCATACGCGAAGTAAGAAGTGACGTAATAGTTCTGAGTGATGAAGTCCCTGGCGGATACGGGATTATGAGTGGATGTCCGCTCTTTGAATATGTACACTGCTGACTGCTGTATTAAGCACTTTAACTACGCCATATGTCATGAGTATGACTTACGATGGTATCACTGGCATGCATCGACATACCAAATACGTAAAAATAAAACTTTCGTAAACCCAAAGTGAACAACTCTGCTATGATGGTCGAGTGGCTACTGGCAATCTATTGCAGCATATTTTAGCTACTGCTACCACCGTTCCCATCCTCACTGCTTTCTGACACCACCAAAGATTGCCGCCAGCCTGCCAAGGCCTTCGTAATACCAGTACGAGTACTTGACTTCCATACGGTCGAAATTCCCATTCAGTCGGAATTCTGCATTTTTTCCCAAAATGCGGCCAACCGGCCGGCTGGAATAGTGAACAACCGCACAATGGCCTTGCTGCAAGCTGCAAGCAAGCCTCGCGAATGCTTGCAGTCACGTCACGGGCATGGGTCACATGACCCCGTGTGTATATAAGTGACCGGCAAAAATCTCAATCCCATTCCCCGTCTCGGAAAAATGTTTTTGCTGAAACTTTTGCCGCCGCATACCCCATGCTGACCCCGCAGTGGTACTGATTAAACCTTAGCCTAAATGGTAACACCAAGGCCCGAAACATTTCGTACAAGGTGATTTTCAAATTGATCTGCGGCCTTTTAAATGCCGTCAGTGTTACCGAGGCGGTGACAAACTAAATTCACAAACACACAATACGAAAAAGGGATGTGACATTTAGCGTACGGAATGGGGAATAGCATGTCCAGAGTGTTCAGTTGTAGGGCACTGCTGTCGATGGGTATCCGGCACTGGCCAAATAATTGTCGAGGTGTAGGGTGATGGTGACCTCACTATTCGACAAAGGTGACCTTACTGCATCAGTAAGCTGAACGGCAGCCGATATGTACATCGATATGTTGAGGTGCACCCATACCAGGAAAATATTTCAAAACTCCCACAGTGATGTCTTTTTCTGCATTTCTGTTTGAATTTTTAGCAGTGTACCGCTTTAGCCACGGTGACAGTGGTTTTTAAAAGGTCATGGATTGCCCGGAAATCAGCTTTCCCATGCTTTAACCTGGTAGCCAGGTTGGCTAAAAGGTTCCCGCTTCGTTTGGTATTCGGGACACGGGGCAAAAATTCCAGACCCCTCTGCCAGTCACGGATCACTTTAGGTGACGAGTTATAGGCCGCAAACATTTTTGTCGGTTTACCGCCTAAAACGTCGGCCGGACATCCCGAACGTCTTGGTAGTTAACACTGACAGTGTTACCGAACAAAAAAGACTAACATGCAAACATGCTACCTAGCTGCATTTCTATGTTATTTCCTGTTATTTTCCATTTTCTGCCCATTCACATTGAAACACAAACTATTCGAAAATCAGCCGTAACAGCCCTTTTCAGTCTGCAACCTATTAAGAGCTGCGCTCCGGTCTACCAATGCAGAGTTCGGTGCATTTTCCTGCGTGAGTCAGCGTATGGATGAGGAGACAGAAAAAAGATTCGTCAAGTGGCCATACGTTACCTACAGTTTCAAAGCAAAGCTACAACTGATTCTCTGGGAAATCATTGATTTTCGACCGGAGCGCAGCGAAGGTCGTCTAATTCAGGCGAAATGAAAAAGTGTCTGTCTGTCTGTCCGTCTGTTTGTTACGGAAGTAAACGATGACGTCATACGCGGAAGTAAATATTTCTAATGACGTAATACTTCTGCTCGATGACCGTCCCTGGCAAATACGGGATTATGGGATTGACAAAGATTAACGCGAGGGTTAGGCAGTTATGGACCACCTCACTTTAAAGGCTCTACCATTCTACTGTATGTAGTTAAAGCGCTATCGCGCCTATTTTCTAACAGCAGGATAATTTTGCTGCCGAACGGTGCGTCCGTGATCAGCACAATACCGTCAGGCTACGCGTAAACAGCAGCCTGTAAACAAAACGCGTATCGTTGAACTGCATTCGAACGCTTCGAAGTTTTGTCACCCCTAAGCGGATCGATTGCATAAGCAGGCTTTTCCCAAATGTGCCAATTACAGCTTTTCGAAAACAATTTTTATAGATTTCAAAATTGATTTGAAAAATTTTGAAACGCTATATTTGTTTTCCGTGTTAAGCTGCACTTATCAAACTTCGGCACTTTCGTGTCAGTACCCAACCTGTTATCCTAGGGGATAACACTCGCCCGACGTGCTAGAGGTCTGAAAATGTTTTGTTTACATTTGAAGTCAAGAATCCATTGTTTTCTAACCGGATTTTTTTAAAATGTGGGTTACACATTGCTTAACTGGATACATGCTCCATAACATTTACTGACTTTTTGTAATTAATTGCTCAACCTTCACCTTAAGGCTGATGCAATTACAGTATTATATAGAGATATGTGTTGTTTATATAATATTGTGAACACTGCTGTATTGAGAAGCAATGTAACTACACCATAGGTCATGCATACGACGACATGCATCGACATTCCAAATGCGTAAAACTAAAGATTTTTTAAACCTAAAAGCGGACATGTCTGTTGTGATGATCGTGTGGGCTACTGACAATCCATCACAGCATATTTTAGCTACTGCAACCACACGTCCCATCACCACTGTTTTCTAAAACCGGCCCCCAAAGACTGCCACCAGCTAGCCAAGGCCTTCGATTTCGTAACACCAGTACCTGATTTTTGCATACAGTCGAAATTCTGCAATTTTTTCCCAAAAATGCAGCCCGCTGAAAAAGTGAGCAACCACACAATGGCCTCAGCGCCTCGTTGCAAGCATTCGCCTCGCGGCATGCCCGTGTGTATGCATGTGACCGACAAAACTCGCACTCCCATTCCCCGTCTCGGAAAAATGTTTTGCTGCCGTATACCCCCATGCCAACAACACCGAAGTGGCACGGGCAACCCTTGACCCTAATGGTGATACCCAGGTCCGACACATTTCAGATAAGCTAATTTTCAGGTTAATCTGCGGCCTTCTACATGCCATCAGCGTATTAAGGTTTCACCGAGGCGGTAACAAGCTAAATTTATAAAAACACAATATGAAAAAATGTTTGGCCGATTCAGCTTAAATTTTGATATATCATACGAGGCAATTTATTGCCGGGATGTGGCATTAGCGTACGGAATGGGTAATAGCATTTCCTTAGTGTTCAGTTGTAGGGCACTGCTGTCGAAGGGTACCCGAGCCAAATAATTGTCGAATTGTAATGGTAACCACCTATCCGACAATGGTGACCTCACTGCAATAGTAAACTGAACGGCAGCCTGTATAGAAAACATATGTACAGTAAGTCGATATATTGGCGTGCACTACCGCCTTCATACCGGACGCCTGTTCTAACACTCGAGATCACGGCTCCCATACCAGCCAAAAATTTCATCACTCCCACTCTAATATCTCTTTCTGCCTTTTTGCTGAATTTTAGGTGCAACGCTAATCTCGGTTGCGGTGGTTTTTAAAAGGTCATGGATTGCCCAGAAATCATGCTTTTCCATGCTTTAACCTGGTAGCTATTTTAGCTAACGGGTTCCAGCTTTGTTTGACATTCGGGGGCACGGAGAAAAAATTCCATACCCCTCTGCTAGTTACGGACCACTTTTGGGTGACGTGCTTTTGGCCACATACGTTTTTGTCGGTTTACCGACTAAAATCGTCCACCGGATGTCTTTGATATCCGAAAGTTTTGGTCGGTAACACATGCACATTTGGACACTGCATCTGCTATGTTATTTTCTGTTCTGCCCATTGTAAAACAAACTTTTCCAAAATTAGCCCATACAGACACTTTCAGTCTTCAACCCTAATAAGAGCTGCGCTCCGGTCAATCAATGCACAGTTCAGTGCATTTTCCTAGTTAGAAAGAATCTCGAAAACATCGATGTTTTCGCCTTCTGCAGAAAAAAGTGGTTTATAGCAAATCCACGACAGCAATGCTGTGGCCTCGTGAGTCAGCGTATGTATTAGGAGACAAAAATAAAATTCTTCAAGCGGCCTTACGTTATTTACAGTTTCAAAGTGAAGCTACAACTGATTCTCTGGGAAATCTTTGTTATTTAGAAAAAATCTCGAAAACATCGATGTTATCGCCTTGTGTAAAAAAAAGTGGTTTATAGCAAGTCCTTGACAGCAATGCCGTGGCCTCTTGCGTCAGCGTATTTAACAGGAGACAAAAAGCTTCTTCAAAAAATTTTTAAAAAAGCGCGTTGAATCTCCGATACCCCGGTCTCTTTCATCAACGAATCCATACCGATCATAACGGCCATACCTTAAAACTTTTTTTTGGAGATATCGTATTTTATTCAAGTCAGTCTAAGGCATCTACAGTTTTAAAGTTAAGTTCCAAACAATTCTCTGGGAAATAAACGAGTTTTAGGAAAAATCACGAAAACATCGATGTTTTCGCTTTCTGTAAAAAAAAGCGGTTTATAGCAATTCCACGACAGCAATGCTGTGGCCTCGTGAGTCAGCGTATGGATGAGGAGACAGAAAAAAGATTCGTCAAGTGGCCATACGTTATCTGCAGTTTCAAAGCAAAGCTACAACTGATTCTCTGGGAAATCATTGATTTTTAGAAAGAATCTCGAAAACATCGATGTTTTCGCCTTCTGCAGAAAATAGTGGTTTATAGCAAATCCACGACAGCAATGCTGTGGCCTCGTGAGTCAGCGTATGTATTACGATACAAAAAAAGGTATCGTCAAGTGGCCTTACGTTATCTACAGTTTCAAAGTAAAGCTACAACTGACTCTCTGGGAAATCATTGATTTTTAGAAAAAATCTCGAAAACATCGATGTTTTCGCCTTCTGTAGAATGAGACAGTACAAAATAAATCCACGACAGCGATGCCGTGGCCTCGTCCGTCAGTGTATATAAAAGGAGACAAAAAGCTGCTTAAAACAATTTTAAAAAAGCGCGTTTATTTCCAACTACCCCGGTCTCACTCATCAACGAATCCATACCGACCATAACGGCCATACCTTAAAACTTTTTTTTGGAGATATCGTATTTTTTTCAAGTCAGCCTACGGCATCTACAGTTTTAAAGTTAAGTTCCAAACAATTCTCTGGGAAATAAACGAGTTTTAGGAAAAATCACGAAAACATCGATGTTTTCGCTTTCTGTAAAAAAAAGCGGTTTATAGCAATTCCACGACAGCAATGCTGTGGCCTCGTTAGTCGTATTTAACAGGAGACAAAAAGCTGCTTCAAACAATTTTAAAAAAGCGTTTAATTCCAACTACCCCGGTCTCACTCATGAACGAATCCATACCGACCATAACGGCCATACCTGAAAACTGTTTTTGGAGATATCGTATTTTTTTCACGTCAGCCTACGGCATCTACAGTTTAAAAGTAAAGATCCTAACCATTCGCTGGGAAATAATCGAGTTTTAGAATAAATCACGAAAACAACGATGTTTTCGCCTTCTGTGGAGAAAAAGCGGTTTATAGCAAATCACGACAGCGAAGCCGTGGCCTCGTGCGTCAGCGTA
>NW_026570711.1:0-15897 GCF_019649055.1 Paramacrobiotus metropolitanus
TAATGAAGTACTGCATGTCGTTCAGAGTGCTCATTATAGGCAATATGAGAACGATGTTAGTCAGCAGCAGGCTGGCTAAGATAATTTTCTTTTACTGAAATTTCGTAGTGTATTGGTCCAGTGTGGACGGTGATAGATGCAAAGTACGGACAAAGAAAATTCTGGTTGATTGCGTATGAATTTGCAACTTAAACAAATTTTTAGAATTGCGGCATACTTTTTATGAAATCGTTACAGCATAATTCGGTTGCAGTATGATTTTAAATAATAGAAGTAAATACGAAAATTGTAGTGAAATGGTTATAAGCATTTCAAATTCATTCAAGTAATGTTCTCTCAGCTCAAGTAAACTTGATTGGCAGATTAAGTTGGCGCTTCGGCGACTTAAAATTATATTTTTGCAAGTAAATGTAGTGAAGTGAGTGTTTGGCAGAGTTCCGTTGAACATAGCGTGGCCTCTCAAGGAAAGCAGCGATTAATGAAAATTCAGGATTTATCCTTTCCTTTTGTGAAATATCGAAATGAGTAGTAATGTAGGATAGTTTTTCCATAAATAGCGGACATGCTATTTTGCAGTATGATTCTGATTTTGAGTGCAGGTGTGGTTAGCCGTAGTGTTATGGCTAAAACGCAGGAAATTCCATATATTGTTGTTTGAATCAGTCATTTGATGCAAATGTGGATCTAACCAGTACAAGGCGGTTAAAGAAATTTAAGTTTTTATGCACAAAATAGTTTTTGCACAAAAGATGTCGGTAAAATTTTTGAATTACTGAACAAAAAGGAAGAAGAGATTGGTGGTTTTTGAGTAGAAAAACAGCAGTTTTGTAAAGATCAGTGGTGCAACGAGCCAGTGTGTATAAGGCAACCACAGTAAATTACCTGTCAAATGCGGTAAAATAAATCAAATTTATAGGAAATTCGTAGTGGCCGAGCGGTTAGCAAATGCCTCTGGGTGAATCACCGGTTAAATTAAATTGAACGTTACGAGTTCGAGGCCAGTCTAGGATAATATTTTTGGGAGTTATTTTTGCCAGAATTGATGTATAAGGCAGCAGAGTTGAGTAAAACTTATTAGCTGTATAGTAAAACAAGAAATTGTGGAATCTGGAAGATAGCGTGGTGGTTACGATCTTCAGTGAAGTCGAGTGTTTAAAACCACAGTCACGGGTATCAATCCCAAACGATTATTTTTTGTAGTTTATTTTGTGAATTATCGATAGTTTAGTGCAGAGATCCATGGTGACGTCGTAATGGATTAATCTCTGTGTAACTGGGATCGAGTCCCTGGTAAAATTTTTATTTTTAGTATTTATTCGAAAGTAGCAGTATGTTGCAGCACGTGAATGGAAATTACGAATTACAGCAGAAATCGTAGTGTAGGGTTTCAGCAGACAATTCTACAAGGACCCGAAGTGAAAACAACAAAAAACGATATCAGACGTTAAAACAGTTAGTAAAATTATAGGAAAAATCTTCACCTTTTGTAAATTTTTGTAGGTATATGTATTTTTCACTTATAGCAGTATGAATTTCTGTAAGTTTTAGTAAAGCCTCATTAGCGTAGTGGTTGAAGCCACGGACAACACTAAGTTTAGTCCTTTTGAGAAGTTGATATCCTGTCGGCATACAAAGGTTGATCCTTCAGAAAATCAGGATAGCGCTTGTAGGCAACTTTTTATCCCTATTTTTAGTAAAATCGCAGTGTCTTATGGGTAGTAACCATATAGCATCAGGCATGGGAAACCTTCAAAAAAGCAGCATTTGTTCATGTGTTCCGGAGTTCGATACTCAGCACAATCATAATTTTTGGTAATTTTTATGTGAATTTCAGTAGGATTTATATTTGTAATTATAGGGCAGTATTTATCGTCAATTATCGGTGGTGTTTAGAATTGTAATTTTAGTAACTGTGTAGTTGGCGCAGTGAGTGCGACCTTCGTGATATTTTCGCATTGCACACCAAGAGAAACTGGTATCAACTCTCCAAAATAATTTTTGGCGTGTATTATTTTTCAGTGGATGTATCTTGCAATTATTAAGTCGCTGAAAAGTCAGAATGTTATTATTTAGCTGTAATATTAGTAATTTATAGGGAAGCAGTTTTCGTTTTGGCGGTATATGTAAACTTCGATATTAGCGGTATGTAAAAGTCGTAGAGCAGTGGCTCTATTGAACGAACGCATCAGGAGTTATGACGAGAAATCTTATGTATAGCAGAGCGGAAATTGTGGAAAAAATTCCTTTTTCCCTTATGGAGTAATTCTTGAGTATTTTGTGATATTTTTGCGAATAACAGTTTGTGTCAGAAAATCATAGAACATCAAACAATAGAAGCACAGATGTTGGCGCCCCTCGGTGTCATCTGTCCACATCAGTTACTGGCTAATCCGAGTATATTTCAGAACGCGTGTGGCAGAATATATTAACCCCGTGAATATGAAAATCTGTGTCAGAAATTTGAGCGGCAGTGTTTTGATTTGTCGAATCATTTCAATCAGTTGTCTGTGAACCAGTATAATTAATAATGAGTATAAGAAATTTATCCTATTGACGGTGGAAGATGTGAATTTTAGTAATTTCTATAGGCAAAAGTAGTAGTGCAGTGGCTATATGATAAATCTGTACAGTAGCGTTATAATGTATCTTCAAGTGTAAAAAACTATGCAGTATGATTTGGAAATTCCTTTTATTAGTAAATCAGTAGGATATTATTTTTGGGATGAAAATGCGGATTTCAGAATTTATCAAAATTGTGTTGTAATTGAGTAGCGGTAGTTATGACGTTTATGTGCTTCAGTATGGTCAGCAGTTTGCGTCAGTATGATGAATCCAGTACGACAGTCAGTATTGCGTGTTCTGAGCGGCAGAATTTCTTCTGTGTTTTAGTCTGAGTTTGTGAGATTTTCAGTGGCAGATATTTGATTTGAATCATTCTTATTTGTTGAGAATTTTGTATTATCATGTCAAAACGTAGCGAGATTATTAAGCAGCACAGTGGTGCTCGAGCTTTGTTGTTTCCTGAGAATGCATTTGACGATCGCGTGAAAATGGCAGACAGTGTGAGAGAGCGTGTGATGGAAGATCTCTCTTCCAAGGTTCTCGATTGGCATGTGAAAGACGACCTGAAGAATGAACCTAATGCGGCGAGAGTGGTGGAGAAAGCGAATGTTGAGACTCCAGTGCAGTCTCGTGAAGTTCCGAAAGAAGCGGAGAAGACGATGACCAGCGGGTCCCAGCAGTCAGCTATGACTAAGGAAGAAGCGGACAAAGAGTTCTTTCGCAAGTATTATCGTCCCTATAATCTTCCGAAGCCGAGAATTGATCCTCATTTTCCTCATGGTTGGTAGCGGTCATGTTTGTCCTTGAACGGAATGATTTTTCTTGGTATTTTGCGACTTATCGGTGATTATAGCTTTTATTCAGAGATTTTAGAGAGATTTCCTTGTGTTTGTGGAGCAGTATTTCTCAGCATTTTAGATATTTTATTTGCGGATGTATCGGCGTTTTTGTTTTGTTTTTCTCTTCAGTATTTAGTTGTGGATCTATTCAGAGGATTTATTAAAGCTTTATTTCGGGTCTCTTATTGTTGGTTGGCAAGTTAAAGCGGTGATTTTGCAGTGATTTTGTTTGCTTGTCAGTGTATAGCAGTGTGCTGTCATAATAACAACGGCAGTAGTGGTGTTGGCGCCCCCGGTACCAGCAAACCTCACCATTCTCTCGCCGTCTGTAACACCAAAATCCAGTAAACACAGGAGAAAAAGTAGAATTATAGGATACGAGTAGTTATTATTGCACGACAATGGCGCGTATCCGTCTGTTCCTAGTTATTTGGATGTAGGAAAGGTGTATTGCGGCATGTAAATTCAGTAATATTGTAATGTCGAAATTTGTAGTATAGTGGCGTGAGATACCATCTCCTTGCGTCGGTTTAGCCTACCTTTAATAATGAGTAGTAGTGGAAACTTTAGCTTTTGCAGTGAATCGTAGTATTTTTATTTCGGTGAAATTCGTAGTGGCCTAGCGGCTGAGAGATCTCGCAGTAGTTATTCAAGACGAATAGTAACAGCGATGATCGGAGTTCAACTCCTGACTTGTAATTTTTGTTTCGTAGCGTGTTTATTTTTAGTAGAAGTATCGAATTTCGTAGTAGTCGAGTGGTTATGAAGTGGCGCTACAGATCTGGACATTGTCATCGGTAGCAGTATAGCCATAGTTCGAAACCCGAGCAAGTCGTAATTTTTGTATTTCGGAGTATGTATTTTTGCAGTAATTATGAATAGGGTGTAGTGTCCGAGTTGTTATGCGTTAAGGTGCACATCTTCGCGGAATTATGTTTTTAGAAATTCAGGAAGTATTGCAGTAAAATTTAGAATGGTAGTAGTAACAGTAATTTTTCAGTATTAGCGGTGTTGTAGTGTTGTAATTTTAGTAATCTGCGTAGTGACGCAGGGTATATGCTTTACAGATCATAGTAGTTTCTGTCAAATAGTAGGACAAGCAGGTTTCGAGTTCAACCCGTGCAAGCGGTAGAATTTTCTTTTTACATTCGGTTTTGAGCAAACGAATGACTTTTTATTTTTAGTAAATTGTAGGAATAGTATTATGAATTATGAAACAAGCAGAAATCAGAGAACTTTTATGACAGAGTATATGGAGAATGGTTGCGGTAATACTTACCGGAGTTGTTATAGTCAGTTATCCAGTAGCAGTTTAGGGCGTAATCTTTTACGGCATTTTTCATGGAAATTCGTAGTAGTGCAGCGGGTCCATTGATTAGCGTATGATAAGCTAAATCAGATCTTAAACGGCTTTATTTCCGTAGCACTTGTTCGATTCCCCTTAAGGGCGAACTTTTTGCAAAACTTTGGTTCTGTTTTTGTGTCGTCAGTGTTCAGTAAGTATTTTGCATTAGTATTTATGGCGAAATCATGTGTGAAATGTTGAATCTTATGTTTGTGGTAATTAAGCGGATAACCTTTTTATACTTCGTATTACTCAGTGAATTATTAGCGGCTTTAGCAGTAGCAATATTGTCAGTAGTTTTACTTCGCATTTTTATTTTGACTTCGTAAAACACAGAAATTTTACTTCGTATTGAACATTGCGGCAGTTTCAGAGTACGCCAGAAAAATAAAATCAAAATAGAACTTTATCATCAGTGTTCATCGTAGTTGAACAGTATTCACTCGGTAATTTGTGCAGAATATACAGAATAAAATCGCAAAAGGCGATCGGAATAAAATTGAACGTAAATATACAAGACGTAAGAGAAAATATAAAAGAAATAAAATCAATACAGCAGACACGGTAAAAGACTTCGTAAACTTAGTTCTTCTTGAGACGCTTGGCAGCAGGAGTTTTCAGATGCAGAGATCCATCAGGTTTGCGTGAGAAAACCATAGCAACTGATTTTGGCATATCTCCACGTGTTTCAGTTCCTGGTGCGTTGGGACGTTCAGCAATCACAGTAGTTGGATCGCGTAGCAGAGATAGTGTGTCCTCAGCAGTCTCAGTTTTCGGCAGTAGCGGAATAGGATTTGCGGCCAAGAGTCCACACAGAGGCATCGGCCCATGCATCGCAGCAGCATCGATTTTCATGGCAGTTTGACGCAGAATACGATCGCACTCACGAACTTGTCTCCTCCGATAGAAAATTTTTCGGAAGCGGTGATGACTTTTATAGGCTTATAGCAGGAAATTGTGCAGCGTGTTCAGTGTATGTGTGTATCGCCCTTGTATGGCAGTGTGTCAGTGCAACCCGTAGTACGTATGTTCTTCTCACGTATTGTACGCCTCAGTACTTTAGCGCGTATTTCAGTGCAGATGTACAGTTTTACTTCTTAGAATTATGGAATTGTTAGTTTTTGCGGTCAGATTTTCAGATTATCAGATTTTAAATAGTAGGATATCTTTTTCCTTATTGCACGACTTGCGCCCAATCGTGGTTCAAATATACGGAAATAACCTTCAGTCTGTGGAAAAGTCAACTTTGCGGTAATTTCAGTGTAATTAGTAGCGTATGGTGAAACCTTCGTGGTATGGCAGTTACGTATGACAGTGTGTTGAGAGCGATGACAGTGCAGATTTCTTGTGGTCTCTAACTTCAAGAGATACCGACAGTGTTGTGATTTCGTCAGAGCAGTGAACTCTTTTGTTATGGTTTTTCGATTTTTGATATTTTCGGTAATCATGCCTCCTAAAGCGATTAAACGTAAGCGGGAAGAGAGTTCTTCTTCTTCTTCTTCTTCCAGTAGTAGCAGTTCGAGTAGTAGTGTTAACTTTGCTGATGAATCGGAAGTGTCTTTCATTTCGATCTCCAGTATTCCTTCGAATGAGTCAGACGTGACGGAAACTCAGAGATTTTTGGCAGATGTTGATCCTTACGCAGTTGATTATATCGTGAGAGAACCTGATCCTGAAATTGGTAATCGCAGTGACGTAGTAGATGTTGAGAGTGTGCACAGCGGCAACTCCAGTGCAGGCCTTGATAAATCAGCGGAAATGTTCAATTGTTTTCAAGAAGACGGGAAACGTTATAAGGTGATCTCTACGACTGATACTGAGAGTTTTACGACCTTGATATCTACTCCCAGCGAAACGTATGACGATGAAGATGAATGTGCGTCGTGTTCAACTGGTCCTTTACCTAACACAGCGGAGAGATTAGCTAATTTGGCGGATGTGAATGTTGAAGTCGAGTCAGATCGCAGTTCGGAATTTGAAGAGCAACCTATGGTGTATCACGAGAAAACTCCTCCGAAACGTGATGATAAAGGTAACATAGTCCTTCATCCTGGAACTCGTCTGTTTTTGAATGGCAAGTTGTACCATGCCGGAAAACTTATCAGTGTGAAGAAGTTTAACCATTTTGTGCGTAATATGTCCAAAGAACGGAATCGATATCTTAAAACCCAGTATTTATTTGCTCATCCTGATTCGATTGAGAGTCTAAACTTGATTGCACAGTTGCATCGGAGAAATGACAGCGTCGTCGACTTTCCCACGCGAATGATGTTCAATGGCGGGTTATTGCATTCGCAGCATGTTGATAAACCTTCCCCAGCAGCAGTGCGGAAGAGGCAGCGGGAAATCAGTCCTGAAATTGTTGAAATTCCTTCAGTTGTGTTGTCGCGTGAATCTTCTCCTGAAATCCCTGTTCAGCGTCGTAAGAAGCAGCGAACTTTTTGAACTCTTTTGTTGTCGGTTCGTATTTGTTGTGTTTTCACTTGGAATGGTGTGTAGTACTACAATAACTACGCGGAACTTGTCTTTTGTTATTTGCAGTCGTCGTACAGGAACGGTAGTATTTTCGTGTCAGTGCTTTTCGCGGTATTTTCTAGTTTTTACCCTGGTCGTACGGATCGGTGTACTATGACGTATTTCACTTTTTATTCGTTGATTATTGTAATCTGTGTGATGCAAGTACGAATTGCGGATGTATGGTTGTTCAGTCATTAAAATTCGTGAGCGTGTTAGCGCTAATGCGGTTGAAGTTTTGCAGTCAGATTTCAGTGTGCGGTTTGAGAACTTTGAATTCGCTTTTGATTTTTTTTCGGAGATTTTGTTGCGACCTTTTACTTTTATTTCCTGGTCATTTTTGCTTGGTAGTTATGGATCTTAACGCAGCTTTTAATTATATGGTTGATGCTTTGTGTAGTAACGGTCATCAGTATGGTAATCGCGGAAATTATCGTGGTCGTGGCAATAATCGGCGTATGAATTATTATCGTCCTTATTCTCGTGGTGGTTATCGTGGAAGAGGTTATAACGGATTTCAGAATAATGCTCAGCAGTGGCAGCATAATCCTCAGTATCCTTTGGCAAATAATGGCGGAAACGGTGTTAACGGTGTTCAGTTGGTCGTACCGGAGAATGTACCTATTGTTGGAGCGGTTATGCCTGTTGTGAATAATCCTGGTTGGCAAGCTCAGAATGCGGAAGTTGTCCAGCAGAACATGGCGGCTTTGCAGTTGAATCAGCCTGTGGCGAATGAGGAAATGGACATTAACGAAGAGAACATCGTCCCTCAGCAGCAAGGTCAGAATGTCGGTAATGCTAACGGTGTTGTTGGTGTGAACGATCAGAATCCTGTGGCGGTTGGCAATGTGGTGAATCCAGAAGTCGTGGCTCAAGTTGCGAATAATGTTCAAAATGCGATGAATGGCGGAAATGTTGCGGCAGAACCTTCTCAGAATGCTGTGGTGAATGAACCTTCAGTTGTGGTTCCTGGTATTGCGTATGTTCCTATGAATGGTGACGGAAGACCTCAATATCCTTCAATCAATCCCTCGGATATCTTTCAGCGTAACGCAGATGAAGAACGTCGTAAACAGTCGGCAGAGCGAGCTCGTATGGCGGCGGATGCTAAACGAAATGATTTGTCCGGTTTGCAGTCTCGTTCCTCATATCCAGATGTGCAGCGCAGTCGTCTTCGCGTCCAGTCATCTGATAACCTTGTCGCTCCTGATCCTAGAGCTCATCGTCGTAATAATTCTGTGGATAATTCTTTGCAGTCAGCCTGTAAACCTCAGTGATGTCATGGTTTGTAACTCTCTGTGCTCGCATCTTTGGTCATGATTTTGCGGTGTATTGTCAATTTCTTTTCGCGTTTCTATGTTCTCAATTTTTGCTGTATATACGTTAGCGGAAGTCAAGTCAAGTTCTCAGTTTAGTCGTGTGTTGAATAAACGTTCGGTGTATGGATGAAGTATGGAAGTGTGAAGATGGAAGTAGCGGAAGTAATTGGAGCAGTAACTTTGGAATTACAGGATATTTCTCCGTTAGCTCACAGGACTTTCTCCATCGTATTTAGCTGTGCAGTATGATTCGGTAAGATTTTAGGCAATGTAGAATTTCGTAGTGCATTGGCTCAGTGATCACAGTTTATGGGCAATGTTAGCGGTATTAACGGGTGCTATTACTCAGTATTACTATAGCTTGTGAAATATGATTTTGCAGTGGGAAATTGGAAATTTTATTTTTCGTATCACTTCGTAGTAAATGGGCTGTTGAGTAATGATATGAGTTCGTATAGCCTAGCAGTGTATATACGTCAGCGTGTTGAAGTATTACAGTACTATTTCAGAAATTTGATTTTACGGTATGTCCTTTAAACTTTAATTTTTTTGTGGATTTTCGTAGAATTACGGCTAGTAAGACTAAAAATGTTTTGGTAGCGGTCGGCATTTACACTCTTCTGTCAATTTTGGGTGTGCTATAGATTTCATAATATTGCGGTATGAGAATTAGAGTTTTGTTTTTTGTGGAATTTCGTAGTGTGAAGGCCTTGTAGCATTTTCGGCAGATGCAGTAGCGGCATTCTAGCTTTGTAGTTCATCAATTGTCTCACTCTAGCTAAGAGATTACCTAACATTAATATGCGATATGCGGTTTTGAAATTAACTTTTTGTGAAATTATGTAGTATTATGTCAGTAGGGATATTCACTGTAATTTGGCAGATGAAAACCAGTTAGCAATAACGGATTACAGATTAGTCTTTCAGAAATAGCTTTTTGCATTATGAATTTATGTAAGTATTTGTTCGCGGTATGAGATTTGGAATTTGTATTTTAGTGGCGATTTGTAGTGTTGCGGCTTATAAAATACTGGTATAATAACACCTCAGTGTATTGCCGAATAGTGGTCAGATACGGCGAAAATAACCTTGTATTCAGATTTATGCAATATTCCTAGAACTTAACTTTTTCAGTTTTTGCGTACTTACCTCATCATGGTGGATTATTAGTAATCAATTGACTCGTAAAATTTGACGCTAGTATTATCGGACTTATCTTTCAGCAGTTCAGTATTAGTGTATTTGTTCAACAGCGGCATGTTTACGTTGCAGTGTGAATACCGAATATCGTAGTGTTATGGCGTGTACTTCGTACGAAATGTTCATCCTGTGTTTGTAGCACGCTTTGATAAATTAAGGCTTATGCCAGTGAAACTTTCCTTTTTTTTTGTTGAATTATGTATGGGTTAGTAATTTTTGCATAGATATTAGCTTTTGTAGTGGGTGTTGGCATATTTGTCAGAAACAGCTTATAGTCGTGGTACAGTAGTATGTGGGTTTTCGTAGGGTGAGCGATAGCTTATAACACATAAGTGGTCATTTTGAGTGTATTGAGCAGCAAATAGTATTGCTTGCAGAATAATCGGTAAAACTTCAGTTTTTGGTATCATTTTTGCAGTATGAGCAGTGTTAACTTTGTCAGTGTAGGAATTCGTAGTGTGATGTACGGTCTGTACGTAGGTGATTTTGACCAATCAATTTGTTCCAGCTTTGTGAATAATATCAGTAAGCAGTTGAATTTTTCTTTTTTTTTTCTCTGAAAATTGATAGCGGTGTAGTATTTTTGTGCGTTCCCACCCTCCCAATCCCGTTTCAGAAATAATTATGGATGCAGTTTGAAATCGGTAGTAGTATTTTTCGTGATTGTTCGTAGTAGAATGGCTCTATGAGAACGGTGCTCCTCCGGTTGCAGCGGTTTAAATCAACTGTTTCTCCCATCTTAACACGGATTGTTGGTAATTTACCTTTGTAAATAGAGTTTTGTCAGTAGAATTTTGAAATAACTTTTTGCGGTTATAACTCAGTATGTTTTCTTCACAACATCAACGATATGCGGTAATAGTGTAAGCGCTTATCGGTGTCACCATTCCACACTATTTAGTTGTATCCCAATAACCCAATTATTAATCAGTGTAATTTAGCAGTAATTCGCAGAATATGTGCAGTAATTTTCATTTCGGTATCGGTAACTCGTAGTTCAGTGATTCGAATGGAATATCAACCAGTTTGATCATAGAAGCGTTATTAGCAGTGCAGCATGTGATTTTCGGTATTAATTTTTGTTGAACTTCGTAGTGTAATGGTTTTATATCACTGTATCGGCGGTCATTAAAAGCTTACTCCAGCATATGTGATATTCGCTTTAATAGTCATAAATGCAGAATTTTCAGTACCTTTTTACCTTTTGCGGCATGTTAGCGGTAACTTGTAGCAGTATCGGAGTATTGTAGAGTAGTGTTCATGTATGCAAGGATATCGTACCAGAACCTTTCCTAATAACTGTACGCGGTATGGGAATTTCGATTTTACTTTTTGCAGCAGTTCGTAGTAGTTCGGCTTGTTGGTGTAGATAAAATTGAGCATTGAGCAAGATTCCTTAAATGTTGATATGCAGTAGTTGAAATTTCCTTTTTTGTAACACCTCAATAACATTTTATATATCCTAACAACATCTTAAAAATCATAATAAGTCTTGGCGCCCCCCGTGGCCCTTAAAACTTTTAACACCTTCAGATAACTATAGATGCGGTATGTGTATGGTTAATATTTTCGGTATCGGTAGTTTGTAGTTGATCGGCTTTGTGTTGTCTATACAGATAGATGTGTGTAAAGTCTTATGTAAATCCTTACTTGCGGTTTTTAGAGTCTCGGTAGTATTTTTGGTAATTCTCGTAGTTTATCGGCATGTTGAGTCAGCGCGACGTGTAACGGTTATCTTTAACCAACAGTATGTTAGAATTAATGCAGATGTCCAGTTTCGTAGGAATTATCTTTTTGTCGAGATTTCGTAGTATATGAGCTTTATGAACGGCTGTGTTGCAGGACTAATTCGTGATTTTCCAGATATCAGTATATGCAGTATGTAATGCTGTCCCAATATTTTTGTGAAATTTCGTAGTAGAGTGGTGATAACGAATCTGTGGCGATAACTGACTAGTTCGGACAGATCATGTAAATTCTCACTTCAAAACTTCCTTTTCCGTATATTTGTATTTGCAGTTTGTTGGCGGTAGAACTTTATTTTTGTGAATCAGCGTAGAATTTCGGCTTTAGTATGTGTTTCTTATCATCCAGTTATAAGCTTATAAGACTCAGATCTTGGTGCATGTAGCAGTAAAACTTCTTTTTCGTTGAATGCTCGTAGTTAGACGGCTTAAGATCCAGCAAGTCCAGACAGTATCTATATCGTCTATAATTAGTAATAACTTTCTTGCGTTTAAACTTTGAACTTTTTACCTTGTTTTTCGATATTACCTTTGCAGTATGATTTTCAGCAGTCTTTAATTTTGTGGCTTATCGTAGTGTTTCGGCTTTAATCGCTTGTAGATCTTTTATCATTGCATCCTAAGTACAGATTCGCTCTTCAGTCTCAGTAGCAGTATAGCAGTCGGTTTTAGTTTTTGTTAATTTCCGTAGTGTTATGACTTTCAGTCCATCAATCAGCTCTGCTTTCACGTACAGACAGCATTGAATTTGCAGATAAGCTTTCGCAGCATGTCCAGGAGAACTTGTATTTTTGTTATCAGTCGTAGTGTAGTGTCTTAGTTCCCATTCCAGGATAGTGCTTTGTAGAGTGCTTTGTAGAATAGAATGATGCACAGATCTTACACTTTATCAGAGTCAGCAGCTTTAGAATTCTCAGTTTTTGTTAATTTCTGTAGTGTGTTGTCAGTCTAAGCGTTTGCATTGCGTATCGTCTGAACTTAGTCTAAACTAGTCTTCCTTATAAGTGCTGTATGTTTCGTAACTTTTATCTTTTTAACTAGCTTTCGTAGTATAATGTCGGATGGTTCGCTTTCTACCACGTTTCACGGCTTAGCGCAGATATAACTTTTCTTGTTGCAGTTAGTCTTTTAATCCTCTAATTTTTATTAGTTATTCGTAGTATAACGGTTGTCAGTCGTCTCATACATCCACTTTAAATACGATATAACACCTTTCACATCAGTCTTAAAGCACTTAATGCTTAAACAACATCTTTTTCAACATCTTTTTAATACGATAACACCCTGGATCTCATGGACGTTCCTGCTCTCCGCCTTTCCACCTCCTTGGACTTCCGGACTGCCAGTTACGCTCCAGGATCCGATGACCTATAACACTCAAACTCACTAACAACTTACCGGACCGAGCGATGTTACTTACTTTTGATGGCACCGGATAGTCGGGATGGAATTTGGCGATAGTGCTAGATGTTGCACGCACTATGCGGATGGAGCAGATGTTACTTTTTCCTATGTCCCTATGTTCCTTCCTCTTCGTTCCACGTCGTTCCGCAGAGCTTCACTTTTGTTCCACTACGATCCAGAGAAATCTCGTTTGCGGGGGTGACGTGTACTGGCGTCCCTTAGTACACATCGGTACTACTTTACTACTTCTACCCCTACAACTAAGGCTTAGGCTTTACTACATCTTCTACGCGAGTCCTGACCCCGAGTCTCTACTTCGACTTCTCAGAAATCCCCAGCAGAGAACTTTGACCGCGACTTGCCATTTCGACGTGACCGCGCTTCGATGACGTAGCTCAACCTATTGTTCTAGAGTATTAGTTGACCTGATGTTCTCATTAGTCCACGTGAAGTTGTGCAGCGGTGTGATTAGTCCACGTGTCCTTAGATGTCTCTTATTGGTTAGATTCTAAATCCCTATTGTTCTCAGACCCGTACCTGCGCGTACGAAGAGCCAGCACTTGCGGTGCCCAGGGCTATATAAGGCGCTCGTCGCCCACACAAATGTCAAGAGTTGTAATCCCAACAAAAGTAGAGTCTTGTTACTCGATCTGATTAACTTCAGGCTTTTGCTCTGGTCTTCTCTTTCCAAGTGAGGCTGTTCAAACTGACCTCTGGGTGACCTTTCACCTATTGTCAGGGGTCATTCCTCTACTTCGTCGACGTGCATTATCATCTTCGGATAGTCTCGTGACGTAACAGGCTACCCACTTGATCCCACTTGTTTGCCGTGACCTTTCGGTCCCTTCGATCTTCATGCCCTGTAGCGCCAGGTTGATGGATTTGTCATACTCATACGCTTCGGCTACCATCTAGCGTCGGACAGGTAACGTATAACTTCACGCATCCCTTGTGTTTCCTTTCGTGTCTTCTCTTTCAGCAGGCTTTCGAGTTCCGGATCCTCTTCTTCATCCTTGCATATCATCTCATACTTGTACATCAACATCCTTAACCTTTCGCTCCATGAAATACATAAGAAGTTGAGATTAAGAGTCGCTCTATTCCCCGACTGGTCGTGGTCCGGGAAGTGCATTATTACCACCGCACACGTCAGACACCTTGCAACCCTTTTATTTTCCTTATTGCACGACAAACCGTAGTGTAGACGATGGTAGAGCGATAGTTGTATCCAAGCTTGTACCTAAATTGCAACCTTAGTACCACAGTAGAGCAAACAACGGTAGTGCAAGCTATAGTGCCGCGACCGTAGCTTTCTGTAGTAACTTTATTACTTTATTTTTTGGCTTTTTGCACGCGAATTACTGCAATCGTCTGCATATATGAGGTGCACGGCACTGTATTTATTACAGAACGATGTTTAACAGGAAAAATTTCCCTGTTGATTTGCTTTCATTTTTTAATTGCAAGAAACAGAGCACATGTTTTTGCAGTACCGTGATAGATTGCCGGCGTACACTTCCATATTATATAGCTTCAGCGTACCATAAATGCCACGTCTTCGAGGTCTTGTATTTTAGAATCTGCATGTTACGGTATGTTACTATGCATTTCTGATCTTCCATAAGCGCTGTATATTTTGTAACTATATCGCTCTAAAAAATGCGGCCTTTGCTATGAGAACAGATCCAACATCGGCTAATTAACATGAAATATTCAGTTTGATTAGGCCGCCTGGTTCCGTTGCCAGCTCAGACTGCGTATTCAGAACAGGTCTATCACATTGTCGCGCAACGGACCTATATTAAGCGTATTTGAAATAAATGTTGCAGACCTCCGCAAATCGACAGGAAGATGTGTTCTTGGAAGGCTCCAGTTCTTCTGAAGCAGAACAGGTTTCGGAGCTAATGGTAGTCATTTAAATGTTGTTATACATCACTGAATTTATTATTGAAAGCTTTAAATGTTTGTTTTGCAGAAGCGCGCAAGGCCCCACAGCAGCTGGACAAAATGCGTTCACGGGGCCATGTGCCTGTTGTTTACCGAATTGGAGCTGAAGAACAGCTGTGTGAAGAATTCCGAAAAATCTCCTGCGCATAGGCAACCGTTGAATCCTTCGAAGCATAGAATACTTCAAGGTGTGCTTTATCGTATATTGCAATATAATGTTACTAATGTGCATGTACAGTACAGATAATTCATAACACCATTTTTTGGGTTTAGATTTCGTGCGGGCTTTCGCGGCGAGCAAAAAATGTACCCAGCAGCCGTCCAAACCCTTGGGAGATGCGGAAATCAATGCGCACATCGCGCGCATTCTGAATCAATTTCGCCGGCAGTCAAAAAACAAAGAATCGGACAAATCCATGGACAAATCTATGGATAAATCAATGAATTCAAACGCTTCGGTTGATTAAATTTTATTGAAGATAGTTTTGCCTGTACGCTTCCACAATGTAAGGCGGTTGCTGCATGTATTCTATGAGTACTTGTATAAAAATTTCCAGATGTTCTCAAGATTGTTTTTTGGTCTAGCGCGGCTTCTTTCTGTGCGTCCAACTTGGATGAAACTCATTTTAAAATTTAAGGAACTGCGGTGGAGCTTATGTTTATACAGCATATGTGCGAATAAACTACTGTGTGACGACGGTCTTATCTGGCGTGCGCGTATTTACTGTAGTTCAAACTACCGTCGTTAACCATCTTCCACAACTACTGTATTCCCGTAGTAAAACTACTGTATTCCAATCCACAGAATTCTATGGTATTACTACTGTGTTACCACCTCATGAAGTGTTGCACTATAGTGTTTAAAAACTACCGTTTCACGATGGTTGGCTTGAACCCTGTTACCACGGTATTAACGAAGAATCCCCGAGTGTCGCTTCAACGTAGCCACCCATGGTGGTATTTTCCTCGCACGACGGTCGTCTCGTAACACCGTAGGAACATAGTTCAATTTTGGCGTTGGG